>NW_027077762.1:300000-464928 GCF_963924675.1 Phocoena phocoena | reverse complement strand
CACCAGAGGGCCCCCATCACCAAGGGGATGGGAACCAGGCAGAAGTGTCCTCACACCAGTGGGGCCACATCAGCGAAAGGTGAGGAACCGAGCACATGTGGCCTCAAACAAGGGGACACACATCACGAAGGGGCTGAGAGTGAGGCATGCAGTACGAGACTCACAACAGAGGGCCCATAGAATAAAAAAGGTGAGGAAACCAGAAGTTGGAACCTCCAAGCAGGCGGCTCAGAGCACCGACGCTATGGGATACAGGCCAGAGTGAACTCACAGCAAAGGCCACACATCCTGAAACTGTGAGCAACCCAGACATTGGGACCACAGAAGAGAAGGCACACAACCCCAGGGGGATGGGAACCTGACAGGAGTCTCATTGCACCAGTGAGCGCACATCAGAAATTGTGGGGAGCCCAGCAGTTAGTGCCTGACGCAAGAGGGCCCACATCACCAAGGGGATGGGAACCAGGCAGGAGTGTCCTTACAGCAGTGGGGCCACATCACTAAAAGGTGAGGAGACCGGCACATGTGGCCTCAAACCAGAGTACCTACATCACCAAGGGGCTGGGAGTGACGCAGGCAGGAGGAGCCTCACAACACAGGGGCCAAAGAATAAAATAGGTGAGGAATCCAGCAGTTGGAAACTCCCAGCAGGCAGCCCACAGCACAGAGACCATGGGATCTAGGCCTGAGTGAACTAACACCAGAGAGCCAACATCATGAAACTGTGAGCAACCCAGGTGTTGGGACCTCAGAGCAAAAGGCCCACATCCCCTTGGGGATGGGAAACTTACAGGGGTGTTCTGGTATCACTGGGCTCACAACAGAAAAAGTGGGGAGCCCAGAAGTTAGAGCCGGACGCAAGAGGGTCCTCATCGTCGAGGAGAGGATGCTCCCAGCAGGCTACAACTGCCACCAGAGGGCCGACCTCAGCAAGGCAATGGGAGCAAGCCAGGCAGGAGTTACTTTACAGCAGAGGGCCCACTTAACAGAAGGGTGAGGAACCCAGCCAGGATCAGACTATCACCAGAGGACACACATCACCAAGGGGATCGGAACCAGGCAGGAGTGTCCTCACACCAGTGCGGCCAAATCATAGAAAGGTGAGGAACCCGGAACATGTGGCCTAAACGAGAGGACCCAGATATCCAAGGGGCTCAGAGCGAGGCAGGCAAGAGTAGCCTCACAACACAGGGCCCATAGAATAAAAAATGTGAGGAATCCAGCAGTTGGAACCTCCCAGCAGGTGGCCCAGAGCACCAACTCTATGCCATCCAGGCCTCACTGAACTCACAGCAGAGGGCCCATATCATGAAACTGTGAGCATCCCAGCCATTGGGACCTCAGTGCAGAAGGCCCACATCCACATGGGAATGGGAACTTGGCAGGAGTGTCCTTGCACCACTTAGCACGTATCAGAAAATGTGGGTACCCAGCAGTTAGGGCCTGACGCCAGAGGGCCCTCATGACTGAGGCGAGCAGGCTCCTAGCAGGCTCAAATGCCACCAAAGGGCCGACGTCACCAAGGCGGGGTATGCCAGCCAGGCAGGAGTGACCTCAGAGCAGAGGGCCCACCTCACAGAAGGGTGAGGGTCGCAACCAAGGTCAGACTCATCAGAGGGCACACATCAGCAAGGGGTTGGGAACCAGGCAGGAGTGTTCTCACACCATGGGGTCACATTATCGAAAGGAGAGGTACCCAGCACACATGGCCTCAAACATGCGGACACACATCACCAAGGGGCTGGGAGTGAGGCAGGAAGGAAAAGCCTCAAAACTGAGGGCTCATAGAATAAAAAATGTGAGGAATCCTGCAGTTGGAACATCCCAGAAGGCAGCAAAGAGCAGCAAGGCTTTTGGATCCCGGCCGCTGTGAACTTACAACAGAGGGCCCTCATTATGAAACTGTGAGCAACCCACCCGTTGGGACCACAGAGCAGAAGGCCGATATTCCCATGAGGTTGAGAACCTGGCAGGAGTGTCCTCACACCACTGGGCACACGTCAGAAAATTTTGGGAGCCCAGCAGTTAGGGCCTGATGCCAGAGAGCCCTCATTACCGAGGGGAGGAGACTCCCAGCAGGCATCAACTGCCAACTGCGGGCTTACGTCGCCAAGGTGCCGTGCGCCAGCCAGGCAGGAGTGATCTCAGAGCAGGGGGCCTACGTCTCAGAAGGGTGAGGAACCCAGCCAGTATAAGACTCTCACCAGAGGGCTCACATGACCAAGGGGTTGGGAACCAGGCAGGAGTGTCCTCACACCAGTGTGGCTAAATCATAGAAAGGTGAGGAACCGGGAACATGTGACCTAAACCAGAGGACTCACATCTCCAAGGGGCTGGGTGTGAGGCAGGCAGGAGGAGCCTCATAACAGAGAGCTCAAAGAATAAAAAAGGTGTGGAATCCAGCAGTTAGAACCTCCCAGCAGGCGGCCCAGAGAACCGAGTCTATGAGATTCATGCCGGACTGAACTCACAGCAGAGGGCCCACATCATGAAACTGTGAGCAACCCAGACGTTGCGACCTCAGAGCAGAAGGCCCACATCCCCATTGGGACGGGAACCTGGCAGGAGTGTCCTCGCACCAGTGGGCACACATCACAAAATGTGGGGCTCCCAGCAGTTAAGGCCTGACGCCAGAGGGCCTTCATGACCGTGGGGAGGAGGCTCCAAGCAGCCTCCAACTGGAACCAGAGAGCCAACGTCGCCAAGGCGACTTGTGCCAGCCAGGCAGGAATTACCTCATAGCAGAAGCTCCACCTCACAGAAGTGTGAGGAACAAAACCAGCAACAGACTCTCACCAGAGGGCCCACATCACCAAGGGGATGGGAACCAGGCAGGAGTGTCCTCACACCAGTGGGGCCACATCAATAAATGTGAGGAAACTGGCACATGTAGCCTCAAACCAGAGGACCTCCATCACAAAAGGGCTGGGAGTGAGGCAGGCAAGAGGAGCCTGAAAACACACGGCCCAAAGAATAAAAAAGGTGAGGAATCAAGCAGGTGGAACCTCGCAGCAGGCTGCTCACAGCACAGAGTCTAGTGCTTCTAGGCTTGAGTGAACTAACACAAAAGAGCCAAAATCATGAAACTGTGAACAACAGAACCGTTGGGACCTTAGAGCAGATGGCCCACATGTCCATGGGGATGGGAACCTGACAGGAGTTCCCTCGCACCGCTTAGCACGTATCAGAAAATATGGGAACCCAGCAGTTAGTGCCTGACGCCAGAGGGTCTCATCACCGAGGTGAGGAGGCTCCCAGCAGGCTCCAACTGCCTCCAGAAGGCCGACGTCGCCAAGGCGGGGTGTGCCAGCCAGGCGGGAGTGACCTCAGAGAAGAGGGCACACCTCATAGAAGTGTGAGGAACCCAACCAGGATCAGACTCTCACCAGAGGGCCCACATCACCAAGGGGATGGGAACCAGGCAGGAGTGTCCTCACACCAGTCGGGCCACAGCATCAAAAGATGACGAACGCAGCACATGTGGCCTCAAACCAGAGGACACACATCACCAAGGGGCTGGGAGTGAGGTAGGTGTCTGGACTGGCACATTTAACTCTAATTTCCCACCAGGAAGAGGAATTAACCAAAGGCTAAGCGTGCGGTTTCAGAAACAGATTACAGCCTGAAGCAAACCTGCAGTTTTTTGGCCAGCTTACAAGGAAGCGAGTTAAGAAAGGAAATCAGGAGCACTGTTATTCACAAACCTGCAGAGTTATAAATGACAGCTATTGGCAAAAATATATTGAAGTAAGGCTGCAAAGAGGACTTGAAAATGAGGCAGAATTGCAGGAATCAGATTTCAGGAGGTAGATTGGAATTGCATTTAAAGCATATGAAAAGCGGCAGATCTTTGACAGTGATGCACTTAGACAAAAAGTGCGTATACATTTTCTCCTTTATATATTCAGGAAAAAACGCATAGGCCCTTTTTGGCCAACCAAGGAAGTGTGCAAAGGAAATATGCACTACAATGAAGTCTCACTTCCCCTCAGTGAAAAGGGCCATCTGAAAAATGTGTAAAATCCAGAAAGGTAGAACAGGCCATGGAGAACAGGGAGCCTTGTTATGCTGATGGGCAGGATGTAAATTGCCAACATTCTCTCTGCAGCAGTATATGGTGTTTCCTGAAACACCTAAAAATCAAAGCAACAGAGCCTAGGGCACTGCAACTTATAGTCCTATAGCTAAGGGAAATTAAATTCAAAACGACACAGCCACCGCAAAATTTGGAACGGCTCTGTTGACAGGAAGCTCGTCAACGGTAGAAGTTAAATATGCCAGAAAGCGAAAAATGGATAAAGAAATTGTTGTACGTACATATAAATGGAATATCACTCAGCAATGAAATCTATGTCTTCCGGCCCGTAGTAGCATAATGAGTGCATTCAGGTACGATGATTCTAAGTGAAATAAGTCACACAGAAAAGAATCATCATAATATATCACTAATACACGGAATGTAAACTTGGCTAGAAGTGAAGTGAATTACAAAACAGAACAGGGTCTCAAATTTTGAAAATCGACTTATGCTTACTTAAGGGTCAAGGTGAGTTGGGTTGCTGCATAAAAGCAGAGATTGAAATTAGCACAGATACCTTTCCATAAGCCAAATATGTAAAAGAAAAGAACTACTCCTTGCTAAATGAAATGGCCTCAACACCCCATATTCAACGCCTAGGAATATACCTGACTAGTAAGAAACTTAAAATCTGTGGATTTATATGTCTCTGTAAGAGAAATAAGCGTGTGTGCAGTGGAATAAATGCAGCAGTGAAAATCAGCTAAATTCCATTATCAAAATAAATTTCAAGAGCAAAAGACTATGACAGGGAAATAGAGAAATATTCTTCAGTAATTCATTCTGGGTTTGTGATGCCACCTGGATTTACCACATCTATACCCAGAGCTGGCTGAGACATAAGGCTGGACACTTCGGGCTGATAGCATTGGTGAGGTACGGTGAGCAAATGCAGACCCTTTGAAGTCATACTGCATGGTAGCCATTCCATGGGTCCCAACTCTCCAGGTGTAAGGGATTCTTCCTTCAGCTAAAACATGCATAGGAAACCAGACTATTGTCCACCGTGTGATTGGGAAACGTTTTTAATTTCATCTCAGTTTTCGTCCCCTGATACTCGGGTTCACCATTCCAGACGCATTACTAACACTCTCTCCACTTGGAGAGTCAGTGCCTTTAATCTCCTGTTTGGCACAGTTTGCAATTTCTGCGTAAGACGAACAGGAATGGGGAGAACCAATGAGAGACTAGATGTAGCTGTCTCCACGGGCAAATTTAATGCTCATTTCCAACCAGGAAGAGGAATTAACCAAAGGTGCAGCATGCCCTGCCGCAAACAGATTAGGGCCTGAAGCAATCTTGCGGATTTGCGGCCAGCTCAAAAGAAAGCAAGTTGAAGAAAGGAGCTCAGTGTCTCTCTAATTCACAAACCTGCAGAGTTGTAAATGACAGCTATCCTCCAAAAATATATTGACGAAAGTCTGTGAAGAGGACTTGAAAGTGGGGCAGAATTTCAGGAAAACGATCTCAGGGCGCAGACTGGAATTGCATTTAAAGCATAGGAAAAGTGGTAGAACGACGACAATAATGCACTTGGCCAAAATGGGCGTATGCGTTTTTTCCTGAATATATTCAGGAAAAAACGCATACGCCCTTTTTGGCCAACCAAGCAAGCCTGTAAAGGAAATCTGCACTACAATGAAGTCTCTCTGGCCCCCGGTCAAAAGGGCCAACTGAAAAAAAGTGTAAAATCCAGAAAGGCAGGACAGGCCACGGAGAAGAGGGAGCCTTGTTATGCTGATGGGCGTGATGTAAAATGCCAACAGCAACTCTGGAGAAGTGTATGGTATTTCCTGAAACAGGTAAGGAACAAAGCAACACAGCCTGTGTCCCTTCCACTTATGGTCTCTAGCTAAGGGAAATTAAAATCAAAAACACACAGCCACCTCAGAGTTTGGGACGGCTCTGTTTACAAGAACCTCCTCTATGGTACAAGTTAAATATCCCAGAAAGCCAAAAATGGATAAAGAAGTTGTGGTACGTACGTACAATGGACTATCACTCAGCAATGCATTCTGTGTCATCAGGCCCGTAGCGGCATAGTGATTGGATTCAGGTACGGTGATTCTAAGTGAAATAAGTCACACAGAAAAAGAAACATCATAAGATATCACTAATACACGGAATGTAAACTTGACCACACATTAACTGAATTACAAAACAGAACAGGGTCTCAAATTTAGAAAACCAACATACGCTTGCTTATGGGGAAAGGTGAGTTGGGGTGCTGCATAAAAACAGAGATTGAAATTAGCATAGATACCGTTCAATTAGCCAAATATGTAATAGACTAGACCTACGCCTTGCCCAACGAAATTGACGGATCACCCCATATTCAATGTTTAAGAATATACCTGAGTAGTAAGAATCTTAAAACCCATGGATTTATATGTCTCGTCTCCGTAGGAGAATCCAGCATGTGTACAGCAGCATAAAGGGATCAGTGAAAATCCGATAAATCCCATTATCAAAATAAATTTCAAAAACAAAACACAATGACAGTGAACTAGAGAGCAATTCTTAAATAATTCATCCAGGGCTTGTGATGAAACCTGGGTTTACCACATCTACACCCAGAGCTGGGAGAGACATAAGGCTGGACACTTCGGACTGATAGCATTAGTTAGGTTTGATGAGCAAATGCAGACCCTTTGAAGTCATACTGCATGGTACCCATTCCATGTGTCCCAACACTCCAGGTTTAAGGGATTATTCCTTCAGCTAAAACATGCATGGGAAACCCAGAGTATCGTCCACCGTGTGATTGGGAAACGATTTAAAATGCATCTCAGTTTTCGTCCACTAATACTCGGGTTCACCGTTCCAGACGCATTACTAACACTCTCCACATTTGGAGAGTCAGTGCCTTTAATCTCCTGTTTGGCACATTTTGCACTTTCTGCGCAAGATGAACAGGAATAGGGAGAACCAATGAGAGACGAGATGTAGGTGTCTCCACGGGCAACTGTAACGCTCATTTCCCACCAGGAAGAGGAATCAACCAAAGGCTCAGTGTGCCCTGCTGGAAACAGATTAGGGCCTGAAGCAATCCTGCGGTTTTGTGCCCAGCTCACAAGAAAGCGACTTGAAGAAAGGAGCTCAGGGGCTCTGTAATTCACAAACCTGTAGAGTTATAAATGACAGCTAACCTCCAAAAATATATTGAAGTAAGTCTGTGAAGAGGACTTGAAAGCCGGGCAGAATTTCAGGAAAACGGTTTCAGGGCGCAGACTGGAATTGTATTTAAAGCATAGGAAAAGAGGCAGAAGGTCGACAATGATGCACTTGGCCAAAAAAGGCGTATGCGTTTTTTCCTGAATATATTCAGGAAAAAACGCATAGGCCATTTTTGGCCCACCAAGCAAGCCTATAAAGGAAATCTGCACTACAATGAAGTCTCACTGCCCCCCGGTCAAAAGGGCCATCTGAAAAAAGTGTAAAAGCCAGAAAGGCAGGACAGGCCATGGAGAACAGGGACCCCTGTTATGCTGATGGGCGGGATGTAAATTGCCAGCAGCCACTATTGGGAAGTGTATGCTGTTTCCTGAAACACGTAAGAAACAAAGAAACACAGCCTATGGCACTTACACTTATGGTCCTATAGCTTAGGGAAATTAAAATCAAAAACACACATCTACCCCAAGGTTTGGGACGGCTCTGTTTACAAGAACCTCGTCTATGGTACAAGTTAAATATCCGAGAAAGCGATTAATGCCTGAAGCAATCCTGTGATTTTGCAGCCAGCTTACAGGAAAGCGAGTTGAAGAAAGGAGCTCGGGGACACTGTAATTCACAAAACTGAAGATTTATAAATGACAGCTGTCGTCCAAAATTATATTGAAGTATGTCTCCGAAGAGGACTTTAAAGTGGGGAAGAATTTCAGGAAAAGTATTTCAGGTGGTGGACAGAAATTGCATTTAAAACCTAGGAAAAGGGGCAGAACGTTGGCAGTGATGAACTTTACCAAAAAGTGCATATTCGTTTCTTCTAGGGCCGTCATTAACGAAGGGAGGAGGTTACCAGCACGCTCCAGTGGACAACAGAGGGCCCACGTCGCCAAGGGAAAGGGAACCAGGCCGGAGTGTCCTCACACTAGTGGGGTCACATCATCGAAATGTGAGGGACCCAGAGCACGTGGCCTCAAACCAGAGGACACACATCACCAAGGGGCAGGGTGTGAAGCTGGCAGGAGGAGCCACAAAACAGATGGCCAATAGAATAAAAAAGGTGAGGAATCTCGCAGTTAGAACCTCCCAGCAGGTGACCAGGAGCAGAGAGGCTATGGGATCCAGTCCGGAATGAACTCACACCAGAGGGCCCTCATCATGAAACTGTGAGCAACCCAGCCTTTGTGATCTCAGAGCAGAAGGCCCACATTCCCATGGGTTTGGGAACTTGGCAGGAGTGTACTCGCACCACAGGGCGCACATCAGATAATTTTGGGAGCCCAAGAGTTAGGGCCTGACGCCAGAGGGCCCTCATTACCGACGGGAGGAGACTCCCAACAGGTAACAACTCCGAAATGAGAGCCCACATCACCAAGGTGACGTGTGCCAGCCAGGCAGGAGTGACCACACATCAGAGGACCCACCTCACAGAAGGGTAAGGAATGCAGCAAGGATCAGACTCTCAACAGAGGGCCCACATCAGCAAGGGGATGGGAAAAAGGCAGGAGTGTCCTCCCACCAGTGGGGTGACCTCATGGAAAGTTGAGAAACACAACACATATGGCCTCAAACAAGAGGAACCACATCACCAAGGGGCTCAGAGTGCGGCAAGCAGGATTAGCCTCACAACACAAAGCCCATAGAATAAAAAATGTGAGGAATCCAGCAGATGGAACTTCCCAGCAGGTGGCCCAGAGCACCAAAGCTATGGGATCCAGGCCAGAAATAACTCACACCAGAGGGCCCCCATCATGATACTGTGAGCAACCCAGGCGTTGGGACCACAGAGCAGAAGGCCCATATCCCCATGGGTATGGGAACCTGGCAGGAGTGTCAACGCACCAGTGGTCGCACATCAGAAAATATGGATGGCGCAGCAGTTAGGCCCTGACGCAAGAGGACCCTCATCACTGGCTGGAAGAGGCACCCAGCACGCTCCAACTGCAACCAGAGGACCCATGTGGCCAAGGCGACTTGTGTCAACCAGGCAGGAGTGACCTCACAGCAGAGGGCACACCACACAGAAGTGTGAGGAACCCAGCCAGGATCAGACTCTCATCAGAGGGCCAACATCACCAAGGGGATGGGAACCAGGAAGGAGTGTCCTCACACCAGTGGGGCCATATCATGAAAAGTTGAGGAACCTGGCATATGTGGCCACAAACCAGACGTCCCACATCACAAAGGGGCTGGGGGTGAGGCAGGAAGGAGGGAACTCACAACACAGGGCCCAAAGAATAAAAAAGGTGAGGAATCCAGCAGTTGGAACCTCCAAGCAGGAGGCCCAGAGTACAGAGACTATGGGATCTAGAGTTGAGTGAATGAACACCAGAGAGCCAATATCATGAAACTGTGAGCAACCCAGGAGCTTGGACAACAGAACAGAAGGACCACATCCCCATGGGGATGGGAACCTAACAGAAGTGTCCTGTTATCATATGGCTCACATCAGAAAACGTGGGGAGCACAGCAGTTACACCCTGAAGCCAGAGGACCCTAATCAACGAGGAGAGGAGACTCCCTGTAGGTTCCAAATGTCACCAGAAATACAACGTCACCAAGGCAATGGGAAGCCAGGCAGGAGTTATGTCACAGTAGAGGGCCCACCTCACAGAAGGATGAGGAACCCAGCCAGGATCAGACTCTCACCAGAGGGCCCACATCACCAAGGGAGTGGGAACCAGGGAGGATTATCCTCACACCAGTGGGGCCACATAATTGAAAGTTGAGGGACCCATAACACGTGGCCTCAAACCAGAAGACACACATCACAAAGGGGCTGGGTGTTCGGCAGGCAGGAGGAGCCTCAAAACAGAGGGCCCATAGAATAAAAAAGGTGAGGAATCCCGCAGTTGGAACCTCCCAGCAGGCGGCCAGGAGCAGCAAGTCTATGGGATCCAGACCTGAGTGAACTCACACCCGATGGCCCTCATCATGAAACTGTGAGCAACCCAGGCGATGGGACTTCAGAGTAGAAGGCTCAAATTCCCATGAGGTTGGAACCTGGCAGGAGTTTACTCGAACCACAGGGCGCACATCAGAATATATTGGGAACCCAGGAGTTAGGGGCTGACGACGGAGGGCCCTCATTACCGAGGGGTGGAGACTCCCAGCAGGCAGCAACTCCCAACTGAGGGCCAACTTCGCCAAGGTGACGTGTGCCAGCCAGGCAGGATTGAATTCACCGCAGAGGGCCTACCTCACAGAAGGGTGAGGATCCCAGCCACGATAAGACTCTCACCAGAGGGCCCACATCACCAAGGGGATCGGAACCAGGCCGGAGGGTCCTCACACTAGTGGGGCCACATCATAGATAGGTGAGGAACCCAGCCCATGTGGCCTAAACCAGAGGACCCACATCTGCAAAGGGCTCAGAGTGAGACAGGCAGGAGTAGCCACACAATATAGGGCCCACAGAATAAAAAGGTGAGTAAACCAGCAGTTGGAACCTGCCAGCAGGTGGCACAGAGCACTGAGTCTATGGGATCCAGGCTGCAGTGAACTCACAGCAGAGGGCCCATATCATGAAACTGTGAGCAACCTAGACAGTGGACCTCAGAACAGAAGGCCCATATCCCCATGGGGATGGAAACCTGGCAGGAGTGTCCTCACACCACTTAGCACGTATCAGAAAATGTTGGTACCCAGCAGTTAAGGCGTGACGCCAGAGGGCCCTCATCACCAAGGGAAGGAGTCTCCCAGCAGGCTCCAACTGCCACCAGAGGGCCGACTTCACTAATGCAGCGTGTGCCAGCCAGGCAGAAGGGACATCAGAGCAGAAGGCCCACCTCAGAGAAATGTGAGGAACCAAAACAGGATCAGACTCTCACCAGAGGGCCCACATCACCCAGGGGATGGGAACCAGGCAGGAGAGTCCTCACAACTGTGAGGCCACCTCAGCAAAATGTGAGGACCCCAGCACATGTGACCCCAAACAACGGGACACACATCACAAAGGGGCTAGAAGTGAGGCATGCAGGAGCAGACTCACAACAGAGGGCCCATAAAATAAAAAATGTGAGGAATCCAGCAGCAGGAAGCTCCCAGCAGGCGGCCCAGAGCAAGGAGACTAGGGAATCCAGGCCACAGTGTACTCACCACAGAGGGCCCACATAAAAAAACTGTGAGCAACCTATGCGTTGGGACTTCAGAGCAGAGGGCGCACATTCCCATGGGGATGGGAACCTAGCAGGAGTGTCCTCGCACCACTTAGCACGTATCAGAAAATGTGGGTAACAAGCAGTTAGGGCCTGAAACCAGAGGGCCATCCTTACTGAGGGGAGGAGGCTCCCAGCAGGCTCCAACTTCCACCAGAAGGCCCACATCACCAAGACAATGTGTGCGAGCCAGGCAGGATTGACCTCACAGCAAAGGGCTTGCCTCACAGAAGGCTGAGGAACCCAGCCAGGATCAGACTCTCACCAGAGGACCCACATCACCAAGGGGATGGGAACCAGGCAGGAGTGTCCTCACACCCGTGGGGCCACATCAGCAAAAGGTGAGGAACCCAGTGCATGTGACCTCAAACCAGAGGACCCACATTACCAAGGGGCTCGGAGAGAGGCAGGCAGGAAATGTCTCACAACACAGGGCCCATAGAATAAAAAATGTGAGGAATCCAGCTGTTGGAACGTCTGAGCAGGTGGCAAAGAGCACCGAGTCTATGGGATCCAGGCCACAGTGAACTCACAGCAGAGGGCCCACATCATGAAACTGTGAGCAAGCCAGCCGTTGGGACCTCAGAGCAGAAGGCCCACATCCCCATGGGAATGGGAACCTGGCAGGAGTGTCATCATCAGTGGGCGCACAGCAGAAAATGTGGGGAGCCCAGCGCTTAGGGCCTGACTCCAGAGGGCCCTCATCACCAAGGGGAAGAGGCTCCCAGCACGCTCCAACTGTAACCAGATGGCCCATGTGGCCAAGGTGATATGTGCAAGCCAGGCAGGAGTGCCCTTACACCAGTGGGGCCACATCAGTAAAAGATGAGGCAACCTGCGCATGTGGCCTCAAACCAGAGCACCTGCATCACAAATGGTCTGCGAGTGAGGCAGGCAGAAAGAGCCTCACAACACAGGGGTCAAAGAAAGAAAAGGTGAGGAATCCTGCAGTTGGAACCTCCCAGCAGGTGGCCCAGAGCACAGATGCTATGGGATCTGGCCTCAGGGAACTAAAATCAGAGACCCTACAGCATGAAACTGTGAGAAATCCAGGCGTTGGGACCTCAGAGCCGAAGGCCCACATGCCCATGGGGATGGGAACCTGGCAGGAGTGTCCTCGCACCACTGGGCGCACATCAGAAAATTATTGGAACTCAGGAGTTAGGGCCTGAGGCCAGAGTGCCCTCATTACCAAGGGAAGTAGACCCCCAACAGGCACCAACTCCCAACTGAGGGTCCACGTTACCAAGGTGACGTGTGCCAGACAGGCAGTATTTACCTCACAGCAGAGGGCCCACCTCATAGAAGGGTGAGGAACCAACTCGGGGTCAGACTCTCACCAGAGGGCCCACATCACCAAGGGGATGGGAACCAGGCAGGAGTGTCCTCACACCAGTGGGGCCACATCATTGAAAGTTGAGGGACACATCACACGGGGCCTTAAACCAGAGGACACACATCACCAAGGGGCTTGGTGTGTGGCAGGCAGGAGGAGCCACAAAACAGAGGGCCCATAGAATAAAAAAGTTGAGGAATACCGTAGTTGGATCCTCCCAGCAGGCGGCCAGGAGCACCAAGTCTATGGGATCCAGGCCACAGTGAACTCACCACAGAGGGCTCACATCATGAAACTGTGAGCAACCCAGACGTTGGGACCTCAGAGCAGAAGGCCCACATTCCTCTGTGTTTGGGAACCTGGCATGAGTTTACTCGCACCACTGGGCGCACATATGAAAATTTTGGAAGCCCAGGAGTTAGGGGCTGATGCCAGAGGGCCCTCATTACCGAAGGGAGGAGACTCCCCTCTGGCACCAACTCCCAACGGAGGGCCCACGTCGCCAAGGTGACATGTGCCAGCAAGGCAGGAGTGAACTCGCAGCAGAGGGCTTACCTCACAAAAAGATGAGGAACCCAGAAAGGATAAGACTCTCACCAGAGGGCCCACATCACTAAGAGAATCGGAACCATGCAGGAGTGTCCTCACACCAAGGTGGTCACATCATAGAAAGGTGAGGAACCCAGCACATGTTGCCTAAACCAGAGGACCACATCTCCAAATGGCTCAGAGTGAGGCAGGCAGGAGTAACCACACAAAACAAGGCCCATAGAATAAAAAAGGTGAGTAAACCAGCAGTTGGAACCTGCCAGCAGGTGGCAGAGAACACCGAGTCTATGGGATCCAGGACGCAGTGAACTCACAGCAGAGGGCCCATATCATGAAACTGTGAGCAACCAAGACGTTGGGACCTCAGAGCAGAAGACCCGCATCCCCATGGGGATGGGAACCTGACAGCAGTGTCATCGCACCAGTGGGCGCACATCAGAAAATGTTGGGAGCCCAGCAGTTAGGGCCTGATGCCAGAGGGTCCTCATCACCAAGGTGAGATGGCTCCCAGCAGGCTCCAACTGCTATCAGAAGGCCGACGTCTCCAAGGCCGGGTGTGCCTGCCAGGCTGACGAGACCTCAGAGCAGAGGACCCACCTCACAGAAGTGTGAGGAACCAAAACAGGATCAGACTGTCACCAGAGGGCCCACATGCCCAAGGAAAAGGGAACCAGGCTGGAGGGTCCTCACACTAGTGGGGCCACATCATAGAAAGGTGAGGAACCCAGCCCATGTGGCCTAAACCAGAGGACCCACATCTCCAAAGGGCTCAGAGTGAGACAGGCAGGAGTAGCCACACAATACAGGGCCCACAGAATAAAAAGGTGAGTAAACCAGCAGTTGGAACCTGCCAGCAGGTGGCACAGAGCACTGAGTCTATGGGATCCAGGCTGCAGTGAACTCACAGCAGAGGGCCCATATCATGAAACTGTGAGCAACGTAGACGTTGGGACCTCAGAGCAGAAGGCCCACATCCCCATGGGAATGGGAACTTGGCAGGAGTGTTCTCACACCACTTAACACGTATCAGAAAATGTTGGTACCCAGCAGTTAGGGCCTGACGCCAGAGGGCCCTCATCACCAAGGGGAGGAGGCTCCCAGCAGGCTCCAACTGCCACCAGAGGGCCGACTTCACCAACACAGCGTGTGCCAGCCAGGCAGAAGGGACATCAGAGCAGAAGGCCCACCTCAGAGAAATGTGAGGAACCAAAACAGGATCAGACTCTCACCAGAGGGCCCACATCACTCACGGGATGGGAACCAGGCAGGAGAGTCCTCACAACTGTGAGGCCACCTCAGCAAAATGTGAGGACCCCAGCACATGTGACCCCAAACAACGGGACACACATCACAAAGGGGCTAGAAGTGAGGCATGCAGGAGCGGACTCACAACAGAGGGCCCATAAAATAAAAAATGTGAGGAATCCAGCAGCAGGAATCTCCCAGCAGGCGGCCCAGAGCAAGGAGACTAGGGGATCCAGGCCAAGGTGAACTCACCACAGAGGGCCCACATAAAAATACTGTGAGCAACCTATGCGTTGGGACGTCAGAGCAGAGGGCGCACATCCCCATGGGGATGGGAACCTGGCAGGAGTGTCCTCGCACCACTTAGCACGTATCAGAAAATGTGCGTAACAAGCAGTTAGGGCCTGAAGCCAGAGGGCCAGCCTTACTGAGGGGAGGAGGCTCCCAGAAGGCTCCAACTTCCACCAGAAGGCTCACATCGCCAAGACAACGTGTGCGAGCGAGGCAGGATTGACCTCACAGCAGAGGGCTTGCCTCAGAGAAGGCTGAGGAACCCAGCCAGGATCAGACTCTCATCAGAGGGCCCACATCACCAAGGGGATGGGAACCACGCAGGAGTGTCCTCACACCAGTGGGGCCACATCACTAAAAGTTTAGGAAAGCAGCACATATAGCCTCAAACCAGAGAACCTTCATCACCAATTGGCTGGGAATGAGGCAGGCAGGAGGAGCCTCAAAACACAGAGCCCAAAGAAAAAAACGGTGAGGAATCCAGCAGTTGGAACCTCCCAGGAGGCGGCGCAGAGCACAGAGGCTATGGGATCTAGGCCTGAGTCAACTAACACAAGAGAGCCAACATCATGAAACTGTGAGCCACCCCGGTGTTGGGACCTCAGAGCAGAAGGCCCACAACCCCAAGGGGATGGGAACCTTACAGGAGTGTCCTGGCATCAGAGGGCTCACATCAGAAAACGTGGGGAGCTCAGCAGTTAGAGCCTGACGCCAGTGGGCCCTCATCACCAAGGAGAGGAGGCTCCCAGCAGGCTCCAACTGCCACCAGAGGGCCGAGGTCACCAAGGCAACAGAAGCAAGCCAGCAGGAGTTACCTCACAGCAGAGGGCACACCTCACAGAAGGGTGAGGAACACAGCCAGGATCAGACTCTCACCAGAGGGCCCACATCACCAAGGGGATGGGAACCAGGCAGGAGTGTCCTCACACCAGTGGGGCCACAGCATCAAAAGATGACGAACGCAGCACATGTGGCCTCAAACCATAGGACACAAATCACCAAGGGGCTGGGGTGAGGTAGGTGTCTGGACGCGCACATTTAACTCTAGTTTCCCACAAGGAAGAGGAATTAACCAAAGGCTCAGCGTGCGGTTCCAGAAACAGATTACGGCCTGAAGCAAACCTGCAGTTTTATGGCCAGCTTATACGGAAGCGAGTTAAGAAAGGAAATCAGGTGCACTGTTATTCACAAACCTGCAGAGTTATAAATGACAGCGACTGGCAAAAATATATTGAAGTAAGGCTGCAAAGAAGACTTGAAAACGAGGCAGTATTGCAGGAATCAGATTTCAGGAGGTAGATTGGAATTGCATTTAAAGCATATGAAAAGCAACATATCTTTGACAGTGATGCACTTGGACAAAATTGCGTATACATTTTTTCCTTTATATATTCAGGAAAAAACTCATATGCCCTTTTTGGCCAACCAAGCACTGAAGCAATGGAAATCCGCACTACAATGAAGTCTCATTTCCCATTCGTCAAAAGGGGCATCTGAAAAAAGTGTAAAAACCAGAAACACAGGACATGCCATGGAGAACAGGAAGCCTTGTTATGCTGATGGTCCGGATGTAAATTTCCAACAGACACTCTGGAGATGTTTATGGTGTATCCTGAAACATCTAGAAAACAAAGCTACAGAGCCTAGGGCACTTCAACTTATGGCCCTACAGCTTAGGAAAATTAAAATCAACAAGACACAGCCAACACAAAATTTACGGCTGCTGTGTTTACAAGAACCTCAAGTCCAGTACAAATTAAATATCCCAGAAAGAAAAAATGGATAAAGAAGTTGTGCAGCTTACGTACAATGGAATATCACTCAGCAATGAAATCAATGTCATCAGGCCTGTAGCAGCAAAGAGAGTGGATTTAAGTACGATGATTCTAAGAGGAATATGTAACACAGAGAAAGATAATTGTCATAAGATATCACTAATAGAGGAAGTGTAAACTTGGCTACACATGAACTGAATTACAAAACCGAACACAGTCTCACATTTAGATAAATTACTTATGCTTGCTTAAGGGGAAAGTTGAGTTTGGGTGCTGTATAAAACCAGAGATTGAAATTAGCACAGATACCATTCCATAAGCCGAATATGTAATAGACAAGACCTACTCCTTGCTCAACGAAGTAGACTCAACCATGGGGTATCTCCTCACACCTGTTAGAATGGGCATCATCAGAAAGTCTACAAACAAAAAATGCTGGAAAGGTTGTGGAGATAAGGAACCCTCTTCCACTACTGTTGGAATGTAAATTGATACAGTCACTGTGGAGAACATTATGGAGTTTCTGATAAAGCTAACAATAGAATTACCATATGATGCAGCAATCCCATTACTGGCATATATCCAGACAAAACCATAAATCAAAAAGAGACATTCACCGCAATGTTCATTGCGTCACTATTTACAATATACAGGTAATGGAAGCAACCTAAATGCCCATAGACAGACGAATGCATAAAGATGTGGTACATATATAAAATGGAATATTACTAAGCCATAATAAGGAATGAAATTGGGTCATTTGTAGAGACTTTGATGGACCTGGAGACTGTCATACAGAGTGAAGTAAGTCAGAAAGAGTAAAACAAATCTTGTATATTAATGCATATATGTGGAACCGAGAAAAATTGTACAGATGAACCGTTTTGCAAGGCAGAAATAGAGCAACAGATGAAGACAACAAATGTATGGTCACCAAGGGGGGAAAGCTGTTGGGGGCATGGTGGTGGGAGGAGTTGAGAGATTGGGATTGGCATGTATACATCTATATGTATAAAATAGATAACCAATAAGAACCAGCTGTATAAAAATGTAAAATTAATTTAAATATTAAAAAAAATAAAATTAAAAAAAGTAAAACAGAAAAAATATTCTTCCCTTCACATACTTGTACTTATATCAATAAATTATTTCCATGCTTATATCTGTAAATAAAAAAAAGAGGAATAAAATCTACCTTGAACCAAAAACGAAAAAAAGAAAAAAAAACAGAACCCACCAGTTATACAGAGGAAAACCGTATCAGGGCACTTGCTCCAGTTGTAAACAATTCTGAAGTTGGTCAGTGGTGGGGAATCATCTCCCATTCAGCCAGCATGCCCCACGCAACAAGCCTCCTCTTTGCAAAGCTCGGAAACTGTGCCAAGGCATCTGTGAGTAAACGTGGCCCGAGGCCCAGGACAGCTGCTGCTGAAATGGTCCCACCCTTCCCAGGTAAAACACCTGAATATGTACAATGACTTGAAAGCCTAGAGGAAGGGCCATGGAGCCACATGAGCGACAGCATGCCAGCCGACTTGGTGCCTGCAGGCCAGCCAGGATGGTCCTGGCCCTGGGTGCTCTTCTGGAAGCTTTCCATTTCCCTGCCTGAGATACCCCTCCTGTCCCGGCCCCCACTGCTTTCTTCCTTCCTCACCTCTGCCCAGGGAGAAATTCCAGCGGCAGCTATGGGTGACACATCCTCTTCTTTAGCAGGTGGCATCTTGGCAACTGCTGCAGAAAGTCCAGCAGAGCCCCACTCAAACTGGGCCACTAACAAAGCCGTGGCCTCTCACTCCCTCCCACCAGCCCAGCCCCGAGACTGCTGACAAGGCAGAGAAAATGGCGTCAGGCACAGCTGCAGAGGCTCTTGCTGCCTGGAGCTGTTTTTATAATGATCTCAACCTAGACACACCTGGGGAGGGCTGGCCGGCACGATCAGGCTTCCCAGGTCAGCCAATAGTCACTGCTCAGGGCCTCACAGTTGCAGAAAGTGGATGTTGTTGAATCGGCTAGGTTCAACGAACAGGTGTGGGCTCCTGAGAGTCAGGATAGACAAGGGGCTACAGCTCTGGCTTGTTTTCTAATCATATTTTCTGGCCCATGAGTGAGAGACAACTTCAAGAAAATCCTCTCTTAATGAGAGTAACCCAGTGGTCAGGGAGAGGAGGGGTGGGTGGTGGGTGGAGACAGAGGCCCGGTGCCCCGGGTGCAGTGGAAGTCTCTGGAAGACCAGGTGGAGGGAGGCCGCACAGAATGATTACCAGAGTCACAGACCTGTCGGAGCTGCTGTTTTTTAGTTCAAGTCTTGCTCTGAGGTGCTCTGTGTCAGATCTGAGAAACAGGTGAGCTGGGAGTGCTCTGCAATAAGGGCTATGTGCACGGATCCTGTGTGTCCAGCCCTGCCACGGTACCTGCAAGGGTAGCTCTGTATTCTGGGAGGGGCCTCACCACGAGAGCCCCATGTGCTGCAGGGTACCTGCCCAGGGTAACCCATACCCTGGTAGGGGCCTGACCACGTGAGCCCCGTGAGCTGGGGTGGGTTACCTGCCCAGGTGAGCTCCATATCCTGGGATTGGCCTGACCTCGGGAGTCACATGGGCTGCTGGAAACATGGTAAATGATGTCAGGACAGTCAGTGAAGCCACCGAGGATATACCTCCAGTAGTTCCTAATTTCTACACCCTGCTGGTCATTCTACCAACCACCAGGACTTGGTATTCTGTATTAGTCTTCAATGATGCCTTCTTTTGTGTTCCATTAGTCCCAGAGTCACTAGAAATTTAGGCTTGTGAGTGGCAGGACTCAACATACAACTAAAACAATACTTCCAGGCCGTCTTGCCCCAAGGGTTCAAAAATTCCCACACCATCTTTGGGGAAAGCTCAGCTAAAGACCTAAAAGTTCTACCTCCGGAAAAGGAAACACTCCTTCAATATGCAGACGACATTCTGATCGCCAGCCCTACTAAGGAGGCCTCAGAACTACCAAGCCAATAAAGGATAGAAGTTGTCCAAGGAAAAGCTCAAATATCACAGACTACGGTGACCTGCCTGGGCTTCATTCTCACAGAAGGTCGGAGAAGCCCATCTCAGGAAAGGGAAGAAACAATTTACAGCCTTACCTCTTTCTAAAACTAGAAGACAGGTTAGGGTATCCAGGAGAGGCCAGGGTTTGCTGCTTCTGGATCCCTAACTACAGTCTACTAGCTGGGACTCTATATGAAACACTGAAAGGAAAAGATGATGATCCTTTTGAATAGAATCCAGAAGTGACCTTTCAAGAATGGAAAGAGCAGTCAATTCAGACCCTTGCCCTGGAACTCCCTAATTTAGCTAAACCCTTTGACCTTTACATACCTGGTGAAAGGTGAATCGCCATTGGAATATTAGTGCAAAAACTGGGACCACTTGAAATGGAACAATGCAAGAATGCCATCCAGGTAGGATAAACTACGGTCACCAAGGGGTTTGGCCCACCACCACATCTGGCCAAGATACTGGCGGTATCTAAGCCCTGGAAATCAGCAGCCCAAGAGGCCACCTCCCTTCTAAGGGAAACAGACCCCACATGATGATCATAACCCCCAACCATGCCCTGAAGTTGCAGGGTTTGCTCCGTGGGCACACTGACCTCGAGTGAGGAGGCCCTCCAACTCCAACCCCGGAGAGATAACCAGGGGCTACGGGGCACCATGATGACTCGTGTGACCATTACTTGACCTGGAGTTTCTTCCATAAAACAGCAAGAGTGTGTCCCAAAACAGTAGACTACTGCTTGTAGGACTTACTGCACCCAGAACGGAGCTAATAATCTTGGTGGGGGAACCGTATATCACGCTGTAACCATAGAAAAGCCTACAGACACCGTGATGATGGTGGCCAATAAGACCAGCTGGAATCCTGTTTACTTCAAAAAGCTGTTGACTCAGTGGTCATCATGGTCCTTGATCACAACTGACCCTGGACCCCCTGGGAGGAGAGCGGGCAGGGTCCTGACACCTGGTGCTCTTTTTTCTTTAATTCAGGTGCCAAACTGAAGAAAGCGCAGACTACTGGTCATAGGATCTAGGCTGGCAGAAACAGTCAGCCTAAGGTGGCCGAACAAATGTGGGGCACGGTGAAACTGGACCCCACACCGTCACTGGACATTTCCTTCCTGGACACTTAAAGGTCATTAGAATCTATAACATTTCAATGCTGGTGCTCAGGCGGACGAGCAGGGAGGCAAGAGGCCTGATGACAATCAACGTCACCTGGAGGCTGCTGTGGAGAAGTTCTGACACTCGCCCCTGGTATGAGGGCTCCTAACTCAGCACTCAGCAGTTACAAAAGAAGTGTCTGCACCCTCAGCACTCCAAGAATGAGGAACGGGACAAAAGGCAGAAGAGGGCTTTGTCACAGGCAAAGCCCATTAAAAATCCCTGGGAGATTAAAATAGAATCTGGGCAATAAAATAAAGTCTAACCTTTTTTATCCTTTGCACTTTGTCTAATTTCACGTGCTCCTAGGGTCTCGCATGCAGAGGTTCCACAACCGGCACTTCAGACCAGATTTCCTAGTGCAGAATGGCTGGGTCGACAACTCAGCTACTGGGACCCAGTGCAGACTCCATGATATAGAGCCTGAACTGCAGCCAACCCGGCCCTCCAGAGCTCCGCCCCCTCCCTCCCACTGACTCTGACAGGATCTCTACACAGCAGCCCAACCCACAGCCCACGGGGTAGCACATGCTCTCACCTCTCCATTCTCTGATCAAAATGTAAAGTTTCCTTTGCTTTTGAACCAAACTCAGTCTCGATCTGTTGGCTCCTATGACACTGGACAGGGGGACACTTGTTGGGGTCCACTCTGGAGTATCACTAACAGAAATTGAGAACATTGTTACCTCAATGAACAGATGTGTGAGCAAACCTGTAATTAACATAGAATAGTGTATAAGGCTCGGGTAAAATAAGATGTTTCTAACATTTCCTTTTGATATTTCCATCACTTTATTATAAGCAAGTTCAGTGAAAAGGTGTGTCTTTTCAGGTCAATATTAGAGAAACGAAGTGATTTCTTTCCAAGGATGTACATCTAATAATCTTGGTTAAAGCTTCAATCTTGTTTTAAATGCTTTTCCATTGAAAATGATACCTCTCTTTCAGCTCCCCCATGTCTGAGAAGTATAAAATCTTATAATTTATTATTACCAAAGGGGAAAGTTGGGAGGAGGGATAAATTAACAGTTTGGGATTAACACATATACACTGCTACGTATAAAATAGATAATCAACAAGGAACTACTATATAGCACAGGGAACTACACTCAATATTTTGCAATAACCTATAAGGGGAAATAATCTGAAAAAGAATAGATATTTTTATTGACACCATCTATCAATGACAGTTAAAATGGAACCTAAGGGAAGCTGGTGGTGAGCGCTTCTGACCCTGAAGACTTCAATCATCTAAAGTTTGGACTCTGCCTACTTCCCAAGGCCCTTAATGAACATATGTGTAGCCGTAGCTTAAAAAATCCCCCAGTTTGGGTTTAGGGGAGACACTGATTTTGAAGAAGCCCTGGTGTTCTCCTCAAATGAATGGGACCCTTCCTACAGCTAAAACATGCCTGTCACACCCAGAGGATGGTATACCATCTGATTGGGAACAGTTTGGAAAAGGCATCTCATCCTCTCATCTCCTGGTGCTCGGGTTCACCCCTCCAGCATCTTTACTAACAGTCTACCCACTTGGAGATGTCAGCACTGTCAACATCCTGTTGCATACAGTTTGGAATTTGACCAGAGGATGAAGCGGAAGGATGAGGAACAATGAGAGACAAGTCCTAGGTGTTCGGACAGGCACATGTCACTCTAATTTCCAATCAGGAAGATGAATTGACCAAAGACTAGGTTTGTCCATGGAAACAGAATAGGGCTTGAGGAAATCCCGCTGCTTTGTGGCCAGTTCCCATAAACACAAGTTGGAAAATGGAACTCAGGGGCACTAAAATTCACGAAACTGCAGAGTTGAAAATATGTATCACTGAAAAATGTCTCGAGGAAAGTCAGAGAAAAGAAATTGTAAGCAACGGAGAATGGCAGGAAAGGGATTGGAAGAGGTAGAAAGGACTCGCCATTAAGCACAAGAAAAGGGGCTGAACATTGCCAACATCGCAGTTGGCCAAAAAGTTTGTATGCGTTTTTTTCTGTATATATTCAAGAAAAGGGCACACACTTTTTTAGCCAACCAAACAGGTGGGCACTGGAAATCAATACTACAAAAGATATCACTTTGCATCAGTCAGGAGAGCCGTCCTTATAAAGTTTAAACACCTGAAATGCAGGACAGGGCAAGGAGAAAAGGGAGCACTGTGAAGCTTACTGTGGAAATGTATATTGCCAATGGTCACTCTGGAGAAGTGTATTGTGTTTACTAAAGCATCTAAAAAATGAGCTACCGAGCACAGGGCACTTGCACTCATGGACGTATATCTTGGGAAAAACAAAAATCGAGAGGACACAGGCACCCCAATATTTACCACCTCTCTGTTTAAAAGATCCTCGACTAGGATATAACTTATAAGTCTCTGGAGGGAAAAAAATGGATAGAGATGTGGTACTTATGTAGAGTGGAATATTAATCAGCCTGGAAATCAATGAAATATGGCCAGTTGTAATAACTCTGGAGGAGTTACTTATGATAATTCTAAGTCACATAATTCAAAAAGAAAAAAGACACGTATCATATGATATCACTTAAGGCATCATAAGATATGACTAATACACGGAATGTATGGTCCACTGTGTAATTATTATGCAACTCTAGAGGGGCATAATGAGTGGATTCAGGTACAATGATTCTAAGTAAAATAATTCACACAGAAAAAGAAACATCATAAGATATCGCTAATACACGGAATGTGAACCTGGCCATACATGAACTGAAATACAAAAAAGAACAGTGTCTCAAATTTAGCAAACCAGCTTACGCTTGCTTAAGGGGCAAGGTGAGCTGGGGTGCTGCATAAAACCAGAGATTGAAATTAGCACAGATACCTTACCATAGGCCAAATATATAATAGACAAGACATACTCCTTGCTCAACGAAATGGACACAACACCCCATATTCAATGCCTAGGAATATACATGACTAGGAAGAATCTTAAAACCTATGGATTTATAGGTCTCCGTAAGAGAATCAAGCGTGTGTACAGCGGCATAAATGCAGCAGTGAAAATCAGCTAAATCCCATTATCAAAATAAACTTCAAAAAAACACCACAATGACAGGAAAATAGAGAGCAATTATTCAATAATTCATTCAGGGCTTGTGATGCAACCTGGATTTACTACCTCTACACCTAGAGCTGGTTGAGACATAAGGCTGGACACTTGGGGCTGATAGGATTGGTGAGGTTCGGTGAGCCAGTGCAAACCCTTTAAAGTCATACTGTATGGTACCCATTCCATGGGTCCCAACTCTCCAGGTTTAAATGATTCTTCCTTCAGATAAAACATGCATGGGGAACACAGGGTATCGTCCACCGTGTGATCGCGAAACGTTTTTAAATGCATCTCAGTTTTCATCCCCTGGTAATCGATTTCCCAATTTCAGACGCTTTACTAAATCTCTCCCCACTTGGAGAGTCAGTGTCTTTAACCTCCTGTTTGGCACAGTTTGCAAATTCTGCAGAAGATGAACAGGAATACGGAGAACCAATGAGAGATTAGCTGTAGGTGTCTGCAGGGGCAAATTTAACTCTCATTTACCACCAGGAAGAGGAATGAACCATAGGCTCAGCGAGCCATGCCGGAACCAGATTAAGGCGTGAAGCAATCCTGCGGTTTTGCGGCCAGCTCACAAGAAAGCGAGTTGAAGAAAGGAGTTCAGGGGCACTGTAATTCACAAACCTGCAGAGTTATAAATGACAGCTATCGTCGAAAAATATATTGAAGTAAGGCTGTGAAGAAGACTTGAAATCGGGGCAGAATTGCAGTGATACGATTTCAGGAGTTAGACGGGAATTGCTCTTAAAGCAGAGGAAAAGAGACAGAACCTCGACAATGATGTACTTGGACAGAAAGGGCATATGCGTTTTTTCCAGGTCCCTCATTAACAAGGGGAGGTGGCTCCCAGTACACTTTAGTGGGCAAGAGAGGGCCCACGTCACCAGGACGAAGTTTTCCATCCAGGCAGGAATGACCTAACATCAGAGGGCCCACCTCACAAAAGGGTGAGGTACCCAGCAAGGATCAGTCTCTCACCAGAGGGCCCACATCACCAAGGGGATGGGATCCAGGCAGGAGTGTCCTCATACCAGTGGGGCCACATCATCGAAAGTTGAGGAACCCAGCACATATGGCCTCAAGCAAGAGAACGCACATAACCAAGGGGCTCGGAGTGAGTCAGGCAGGATTAGCCTCAAAAGACAGGGAATAAAAAAGGTGAGGAATCCAGCAGTTGAAACTTCCCAGCAGGCGGCCCAGAGTACCAGGGCTATGGAATCCAGGCTGTAATGAACTCACACCAGAGGGCCCTCACCATGATACTGTGAGCAACCCAGCCATTGGGACTTCAGAGCAGCAGACCCACATCTCCATGGGGATGGGAACAAGGCAGGACTGTTCTTGCACCACTGGGTACACATCAGAAAATGAGGGGCGCCCAACAGTTAGCGCCTGAAGCTAGAGGGCCCTCTTCAGCTAGGGGAGGAGGCGCCCAGCAGGCTCTAACTGCCACGAGAGGGCCTACGTTGACAAGGCATCGTGTGCCCGCCAGGCAGGAGTGACCTCAGAGAAGAAGACCCACTTCACAGAAGGGTGAGGAATCCATTCCGGATCAGACTTTCATCAGAGGACCCACACCACCAAGGGGATGGGAACCAGGCAGGAGTGTCCTCACACCAGTGGGCCACATCATTGAAACTTGAGGGACCCAGGGTACGTGGCCTTAAACCAGAGGACACACATCACTAAGGGGCTGGGATTGACGCAGGCAGGAGGAGCCTCACAACACAGCAGCCAAAGAATAAAAATGGTGACGAATCCAGCAGTTGGAAACTCCGAGCAGGCAGCCCAGAGCACAGAGGCTATGGGATCTGGGCCTGTGTGAACTAACACCAGGGAGCCAATATCATGAAACTGCATACAACCCATGCGTTGAGTTAGACGGGAATTGCTCTTAAAGCAATTTCTCCATGCCAGACAGGAGTGACCTCAGAGCAGAGGGCCCATCTCACAGGAGGGTGAGGATCCCAACAAAGATAAGACTCACCAGAGAGCCCACATCACCAAGGGGTTGGGAACCAGGCAGGAGTGTTCTCACACCAGTGGGCCCACATCATCGAAAAGTGAGGGACCCAGCACAAGTGGATTCAAACCAGAGAACAAACATCACCAAGAGGCTAGATGTGAGGCAGGCAGGAGGAGCCTCACAACAGAGAGCCCAAAGAATAAAAAAGTTGTGGAATCCAGCATTTGGAACCACCTAGCAGGCAGTCTAGTGCACCGAGTCTATGAGATCCATGCCGGAGTGAACTCACAGAAGAGGGCCCATATCATGAAACTGTGAGCAAGCCAGCCGTTGGGACCTCAGAGCAGAAGGCCCACATCCCCATGGAGATGGGAACCTGGCAGGAGTGTCCTCGAACCTGTGGGCACACATCAGAAAATGTGGGGAGCAGAGCAGTTAGGGCCTGACGCCAGAGGGCCCTCATCACCGTGGGGAGGAGGCTCCCAGCAGGCTCCAACTGCTACCAGAGGGCCAACGTGGCCAAGGCCACTTGTGCCAGCCAGGCAGGGATTACCTCATAGAAGAGGGCCCACCTCACAGAAGTGTGAGGAACACAACAAGCATCAGACTCTCACCAGAGGGCCCACATCACCAAGGGGATGGGAACCAGGCAGGAGTGCCCTCCCACCAGTGGGGCGACATCAGCGAAAGGTGAGGATTCCAGAACATGTAGGATCAAACAAGGGGACACACATCACGAAGGGTCTGGGAGTGAGGCATGCAGGAGGAGACTCACAACAAAGGGCCCATAGAATAAAAAGGTGAGGAAACCAAGAGTTGGAACCTCCCAGCAGGCGGCCAGGAGCAGTGATGCTAAGGGATCCAGGTCTGAGTGACCTCACAACAGAGGGCCCTCATCATGAAACTGTGAGCAACACAGCCTTTGGGACCTCAGTGCTGAAGGCCCACATTACCATGTAGTTGGGAAACTGACAGGAGTGTCCTCGTACCACAGGGCGAATATCAGAAAATTTAGAAGCGCAGGAGTTAGGACCTGAAGCAAGAGGGCCCTCAAAACCGAGGGGAGGAGACTCCAAGCAGGCACCATCTCCCAACTGAGCGCACAGGTCGCCAAGGTAACGTTTGCCAGCCAGGTAGGAGTGACCTCACAGCAGAGGGCCTACTTCACAGAAGGGTGAGGAACCCAGCCAGGTTAAGACGATCACCAGAGTGTTCACATCACCAAGGGGATCAGAACCAGGCAGGAGTGTCCTCACACCAGTGTGGTCACATCATAGAAAGGTGAGGAACCCAGCACATGTGGCCCAAACCAGAGGATCCACATGTCCAAGGGCCTCGGTGTGAGAGAGGCAGGAGTAACCACACAACACAGGGCCCATAGAATAAAAAAGGTGAGGAAACCAGCAGTAGGAACCTGCCAGCAGGCTGCCCAGAGCATCGAGTCTATGGGACCCAGGCCACAGTGAACTCACAGCAGAGGTCCACATCATGAAACTGTGAGCAACCCAGACGTTGGGACCTCAGAGCACAAGGCCCACATTCCCTTAGGGATGGGAACCTGGCAGGAGTGTCCTCGCACCACTTAGCAGGTATCAGAAAATGTGGGTACCCAGCAGTTAGGGCCTGACGCCAGAAGGCCCTCATCACTGCGGGAAGGAGGCTCTCAGCAGGCTCCAACTGCCACCAGAGTGCCTGTGTCACAAAGGATGTGTGTGCAATCCAGGCAGGAGTGGCCTCAGAGCATAGGGCTCACTTCACAGAAGTGTGAGGGACCCAATCAGGATCAGACTCTCACCACAGGGCCCACATCACCAAGGGGATGGGAACCAGGAAGGAGTGTCCTCACACCAGGGGGGCCACATCGGCGAAAGTTGAGGAACCAGCACATTAGACCTCAAACAAGGGGACACACATCACGAAGGGGCTGGGAGTGAGGCAGGAAGGCGGAGCCTCACAACACACAGACCGAAGAATAAAAATGGAGAGGAATCCTACAGTTGGAACCTCCAAGCAGACGGCCCAGAGCACAGAGGCTATGGGATGTAGGCCTGTGTGAACTAACACAAGGGAGCCAACATCATGAAACTGTGAGCAACCCAGGAGTTGGGACAAGAGAACAGAAGGCACACATCCCCATGGGGATGGTAAACTTACGGCAGTGTCCTGGCATCACTGGGCTCACATCAGAAAACGAGGGGAGCCCAGCAGTTAGAGCCTGATGCCAGAGGGCCCTCATCACCTAGGAGACGAGGTTCCCAGCAGGTTCCAACTGCCACCAGATGGCCGAAGTCAACAAGGAAATGGGAGAAAGCCAGGCAGAAATTACCTCACAAAGAGGGCCCACCTCACAGAAGGGTGAGGAACCCAGCCAGGATCAGACTCTCACCAGAGGTCCCACATCATCAAGGGGCTGGGAACTAGACAGGAGTGTCCTCACACCAGTGGGGCCACATTATCGAAAGGAGAGGGACCCAGCACACGTGGCTTCAAACATGAGAACACACATCACCAAGGGGCTGGGAGTGAGGCAGGCAGGAGGAGCCTCAAAACTGAGGGCCCGTAGAATAAAAAAGGTGAGGAATCCTGTAGTTGGAACCTCTCAGCAGGCGGCAAGAAGCAGCGAGGCTATGGGTTCTCGGCCCCTGTGAACTCACAACAGAGAGCCCTCATCACGAAACTGTGAGCAACCCAGGCATTTGGACCACAGAGCAGAAGAACCACACTCACATGAGGCTGGGAACCTGGCATGAGTGTACTCACACCACAGTGCACACGTCAGAAAATTTTGGGAGCCCAGGTGTTAAGGCCTGACACCAGAGGGCCCTCATTGCCGAGGGGAGGAGACTACCAGCAGGAAGCACCTGCCAACTGAGGGCCCACGTTGCCAACGTGCCATGCGCCAGCCAGGCAGGAGTAACCTCACAGCAGAGGGATTACGTCACAGAAGGGTGAGGAACCCAGCCAGTATAGGACTCTCACCAGAGAGCCCACATAACCAAGGGGATCGGAACCAGGCAAGAGTGTCCTCACACCAGTGTGGCCAAATCATAGAAAGGTGAGGAACCCGGAACATGTGGCCTAAACAGGAGGACCCACATCTCCAAGGGGCTCGGAGTGAGGCAGGCAGGAGGAGCCTCACAACAGAAAGCCCAAAGAATAAAAAATGGTGTGGAATCCAGCAGTTGGAATCTCCAAGCAGGCGGCCAAGAGCACCAAGTCTATGAGATCCATGCCGGAGTGAACTCACAGCAGAGGGCCCACATCATGAAACTGTGAGCAACCCAGTCATTGGGAGCACAGAGGTGAAGGCCCACATCACCATGGGGACGGGAACCTGGCAGGAGTGGCCTCGCACCAGTGGGCGCACATCAGAAAATTGCGGGGAGTCCAGCAGTTAGGGCCTGACACCAGAGGGTCTTCATCACCATGGGGTGGAGCCTCGCGGCAGGCTCCAACTGCTACCAGAGTGCCAACGTTGCCAAGGTGAATTGTGTCAGCCAGGCAGGAATTACCTCACAGCAGAGAGCTCACCTCACAGAAGTGTGAGGAACACAACAAGCATCCGACTCTCTCCAGAGGGCCCACATCACCAAGGGGATGGGAACCAGGCAGGAGTGTCCTCACACCAGTGGGCCCACATCATCGAAAAGTTAGTGACCCAGCACAAGTGAACTCAAACCAGAGAACAAACATCACCAAGGGGCTGGGTGTGAGGCAGGCAGGAGGAGCCTCACAACAGAGAGCCCAAAGAATAAAAAAGGTGTGGAATCCAGCAGTTGGAACCTCTCAGCAGGCGGCCAAGGGCACCGAGTCTATTAGATCCATGCCAGAGTGAACTCACAGCAGAAGGCCCATATCATGAAACTGTGAGCATCCCAGCCGTTTGCAGGAGAGAGCAGAAGGCCCACAACCCCATGGAGACGGGAAACAGGCAGGAGTGTCCTCACACCAGAGGGGCCACATCAGCGATAGGTGAGGAACCCAGCACACGTGGCCTCAAACCAGAGGACACACATCAACAAGGAGCTGCGAGTGAGGCAGGCAGGTGTAGCCGCAAAGCAGAGGGCCCACACAATATAAAAGTTGAAGAATCGGGCAAATGGAACCTCCCAGCAGGCGGCCAGGAGCAGCGAGTCTATGGGATCCAGGCCTGAGTAAACTCACACCAGAAGGCCCAAATCCTGACACTGTGAGCAACGCAGCCATTGATACCTCAGAGCAGAAGTTCCACATCCCCATGGGGATGGGAACCTGGCAGGAGTGTCATCACACCAGTGGGCACACATCAGAAAATGTGGGGAGCCCGGCAGTTAGGGCCTGACACAAGAGGGCCCTCATCACCTAGGGGAGGAGGGTCCCAGCAGGATCCAACTGCTACCAGAGGGCCGACGTTGCCAAAGCGGGGTGTGCCAGCAGGCAGGAGTGATCTCAGAGCAGAGGGCCCACCTCACAGAAGTATGAGGAACCCCACTAGGATCAGACTCTCACCAGTGGGCCCACATCACCAAGTGGATGGGAACCAGGCAGGAGTGTCCTCATACCAGTGGGGCCACATCAGCGAAAGGTGAGGAACTCAGTGCATGTGGCCTCAAACCAGAGGACCCACATTACCAAGGGGCTCGGAGAGAGGCAGGCAGGAGGAGCCTCAAAGCAGAGGGCCCATACAATATAAAAGTTGAGGAATCCGGCAAATGGAACCTCCCAGCAGGCGGCCAGGAGCAGCAAAGCTATGGGATCCAGACCTGAGTGAACTCACACCAGAGGACCCACATCCTGACACTGTGAGCAACCCAGCCGTTGGGAGCACAGAGCAGAAGGCCCACATCCCCATGGGGATGGGAACCTGGCAGGAGTGTCATCACACCAGTGTGTGCACATCAGAAAATATGGGGAGCCCAGCTCTTAGGGCCTGACGTCAGAGTGCCCTCATCACGAAGGGGAGGAGGCACCCAGCACACTCCAACTGCAACCAGAGGGCACATGTGGCCAAGGTGAAGTGTGCCAGACAGGTAGTAGTGACCTCACAGCAGAGCGCCCATCTCCCGTAACTGTGAGGAATCCAGCCAGGATCAGACTCTCACCAGAGGGCTCAGATCACCAGGGGGATGGGAACGAGGCAGGAGTGTCCTCTCACCAGTGGGGCCACATCATTAAAGGTGAGGCAACCAGCACATGTGGCCACAAACCAGAGGACCTACATCAACAAGTGGCTCGCAGTGACGCAGGCCGGAGGAGCCTCAAAACACAGGGACCGAAGTATAAAAATGGTGAGGAATCCTGCATTTGGAACCTCTCAGCAGGTGGCCCCGAGCACCCAGTATTGGCGTCCAGGCTGCAGTGAACTTACAGCAGAGGGCTCACATCATGCAACTGTGAGCAACCCAGCCTTTGGGAACTCAGAGCAGATTGTCAACATTCCCTTGGGGATAGGAACTTGGCAGGAGTTTCCGCGTTCAACTTAGAACGTATCAGAAAATGTGGGTACCCAACAGTTATGCCCTGACACCAGAGGGCCCTAATGACCGAGGGGAGGAGGCTCACAGCAGGTTCCAACTGCCACCGAAAAGGCCGACTTCAACAAGGCGGGGTGTGCCAGCCAGGCAGGAGTGACCTCAGAGCAGAGGGCCCACCTCACAGAAGGGTGAGGATCCCAACCAAGATAAGACTCACCAGAGGGCCCACATCGCCAAGGTGTTGGAACCAGGCAGGAGTGTCCTCACACCAGTGGGGCCACATCACTAAAAGGTGAGGCAAACGGCACATGTGGCCTCAAACCAGAGGACCTACATCAACAAGGGGCTTGCAGTGAGGCAGGCAGGAGGAGACTCACACCAGAGGGCCCATAGAATAAAAAAGGTGAGGAAACCAGAAGTTGGAACCTCCAAGCAGGCGGCCCAGAGCACCGACGCTATGGGATACAAGCCGGAGTGAACTCACAGCAGAGGACGCACATCTTGAAACTGTGAGCAACCCAGACATTGGGACCACAGAAGAGAAGGTCCACAACCCCATGGGAATGGGAACCTGGCAGTACTCTCATTGCACCGGTGGACGTACATCAGAAAATGTTGGGAGCCCGGCAGTTAGAGCCTGACGTAAGAGGGCCCTCATCACCGAGGGGAGGAGGGTCTCAGCAGGATCCAACTGCTAACAGAGGGCCGACGTTGCCAAAGCGGGGTGTGCCAGCAGGCAGGAGTGACCTCAGAGCAGAGGGGCCACCTCACAGAAGTATGAGGAACCCAACAAGGATTAGACTCTCAACAGTGAGCCCACATCAACAAGTGGATGGGAACCAGGCAGGAGTGTCCTCACACCAGTGGGGCCACATCAGCGAAAGGTGAGGAACCCAGCACACGTGGCCTCAAACCAGAGAACACACATCAACATGGGGCTGGGAGTGAGGCAGGCAGGAGGAGCCTCAAAGCAGAGGACCCATACAATATAAAAGTTGAGGAATCCGGCAAATGGAACCTCCCAGCAGGCTTCCCGGAGCACCGGTGCTATGGGATCCAGACCTGAGTGAACTCACACCAGAGGGCCCACATCCTGACACTGTGAGCAACCCATACATTGGTACCTTAGAGAAGAAGTTCCACATCCCCATGGGGATGGGAACCTGGCAGGAGTGCCATCAAACCAGTGGGCACACGTCAGAAAATGTTGAGGAGCCCAGCTCATAGGGCCTGACGTCAGAGTACCCTCATCACCAAGGGGAGGAGGCACCCAGCACACTCCAACTGCAACCAGAAGGCACATGTGGCCAAGGTGAAGTGTGCCAGACAGGCAGTAGTGACCTCACAGCAGAGCGCCCATCTCCCATAACTGTAAGGAATCCAGCCAGGATCAGACTCCCACCAGAGGACCCACATCACCAAGGGGTTTGGAACCAGGCAGGAGTGTCCTCACACCAGTGGGGTCACATCACTAAAAGGTGAGGCAAACGACACATGTGGCCTCAAACCAGAGGACCTACATCAACAAGGGGCTCGCAGTGAGGCAGGCAGGAGGAGCCTCACAACACAGGGACCGAAGAATAAAAATGGTGAGGAATCCTGCAGTTGGGACCTCCCAGCAGGCGGCCCAGAGCACAGGGGCTATGAGATCTAGGCCTGTGTGAACTAACACCAGGGAGCCAATATCATGAAACTGTGAGCAACCCAGGAGTTGGGACAAGAGAACAGAAGGCACACATCCCCATGGGCATGGGAACCTTACAGGAGTGTCCTGGCATCACTGGGCTCACATCAGAAAACGTGGGGAGCCCAGCAGTTAGAGCCTGACGCCAGAAGGCCCTCATCACCTAGGAGAGGAGGTTCCCAGCAGGCTCCAACTGCCATCAGAGGGTCGACGTCACCAAGGAAACGGGAGGAAGCCAGGCAGGAATTACCTCACAGAGAGGGCCCACCTCACAGAAGGGTGAGGAACTCAGTCAGGATCAGACCCTCACCAGAGTTCCCACATCACCAAGGGTATGAGAACTAGGCAGGAGTGTCCTCACACCAGTGGGACCCCATTATCGAAAGGAGAGGGACCCAGCACACGTGACCTCAAACATGAGGACACACATCACCAAGGGGCTGGGAGTGAGGCAGGCAGGAGCAGCCTCAAACTGAGGGCCCATAGAATAGAAAAGTTGAGGAATCCTGCAGTATGAACCTCCCAGCAGACGGCAAGGAGCAGCGAGGCTATGCGATCCCGGCCGCTGTGAACTCACAACAGAGGGATCTCATCATGAAACTGTGAGCAACCCAGCCGTTGGGACAACAGAGCAGAAGGCCCACATTCCCATGAGGTTGGAAACCTGGCAGGAGTGTACTCACACCACAGGGCACACGTCAGATAATTTTGGGAACCCAGGAGTTAGGGCCTGATGCCAGAGGGCCCTTATTACCGAGGGGAGGAGACTCCCAGCAGGCACCAACTGCCAACTGACGACCCACTTCGCCAAGGTGCCGTGTGCCAGCCAGACAGGAGTGACCTCACAGCAGAGGGCTCACCTCACAGAAGGGTGAGGAACCGAGCCAGTATAAGACTCTCACCAGAGGGCCCACATCACCAAGGGGTTGGGTGCCAGGAAAGAGTGTTCTCACGCCAGTGGGCCCACATCATCGAAAAATGAGGGACCCAGCACAAGTGGATTCAGACCAGAGAACAAACATCACCAAGGGGCTGGGTGTGAGGCAGGCAGGAGGAGCCTCACAACAGAGAGCCCAAAGTATAAAAAAGGTGTGGAATCCAGCAGTTGGAACCTCCCAGCAGGCGGCCAAGTGCACCGAGTCTATTAGATCCATGCCGGAGTGAACTCACAGCAGAGGGCCCACATCATGAAACTGTGAGCAACCCAGTCATTGGGAGGACAGAGCAGAAGGCCCACTTCCTCATGGAGACGGGAACCTAGCAAGAGTATCCTCGAACCAGTGGGCGCACATCAGAAAATGACGGGAGGCCAGCAGTTAGGGCCTGACGTCAGAGGGTCTTCATCACCATGGGGAGGAGCGTCCCCGCAGGCTCAAACTGCTACCAGAGGGCCAACGTCGCCAGGGCGACTTGTGCCAGTCAGGCAGGAATTACCTCATAGCAGAAGGTTCACCTCACAGAAGTGTGAGGAACACAACAAGCATCCGACTCCCTCCAGAGGGCCCACATGACCAAGGGGATGGGAACCTGTCAGGAGTGTCATCACACCAGTAGGGCGACATCAGCGAAAGGTGAGGAATCCAGCACGTGTGGGCTCAAACAAGGGTACACTCATCACGAAGGGGCTGGGAGAGAGGCATGCAGGAGGAGACTCACAACAGAGGGCCTATAGAATAAAAAAGGTGAGGAATCCAGCAGTTGGAACCTCCCAGCAGGCAGCCAGGAGCAGCAAGGCTATGGGATCCAGGCCTGAGTGAACTCACCACAGAGGGCCCTCATCATGAAACTGTGATCAACAAAGACGTTGGGACCTCAGAGCTGAAGGCCCACATTCCCATGTGGTTGGGAACCTGGCATGAGTGTACTCACACCACAGGGCACACATCAGAAAATTTGGGAGCCCAGGAGTTAGGGCCTGAGGCCGAAGGGCCTCATTACCGAGGGGAAGAGACTCCAAGCAGGCACCAACTCCCAACTGAGGGCACACGTGGCCAAAGTAAAGTTTGCCAGCCAGGCAGGAGTGACCTCACAGCAGAGGGCCTACCTCACAGAAGGGTGAGGAACCCAGCCAGTTATGACTCTCACCAGAGGGCCCACATCACCAAGGGGATCCAAACCAGGCAGGAGTGTCCTCACACCAGTGTGGTCACATCATAGAAAGGTGAGGAACCCAGCACATGTGGCTTTAACCAGAGGACCCACATGTTCAAGGGTCTCGGAGTTAGACCGGCAGGAGTAGCCACACAGCACAGGGCCCATAGAATAAAAAAGGTGAGGAAACCAGCAGGAGGAACCTGCCAGCAGGTGGCCCAGAGCATCGAGTCTATGGAATCCAGGCCACAGTGAACTCACAGCAGAGAGCCACATCATGAAACTGTGAGCAACCCAGACATTGGGACCTCAGAGCACAAAGCCCACATTCCCTTAAGGATGGGAACCTGGCAGGAGTGTCATCGCACCACTTAGCAGGTATCAGAAAATGTGGGTACCCAGCAGTCAGGGCCTGACGCCAGAAGGCCGTCATAACGAGGGTAGGAGGCTCTCAGCAGGCTCCAACTGCCACCAGAGTGCCGACGTCACCAATGAGGTGTGTGCAAGCCAGGCAGGAGTGACCTCAGAGAAGAGGGCCCACCTCACAGAAGTGTGAGGGACTCAATCAGGATTAGACTCTCACCAGAGGGCCCATATCACCAAGGGGATGGGAACAAGGAAGGAGTGTCCTCACACCAGGGGGCCTCATCAGTGAAAGGTGAGGAACCCAGCACATGTGACCTCAAACAAGTTGACACACATCACGAAGGGGCTGGGAGTTAGACATGCAGGAGGAGACTCACAACAGAGGGCCCATAGAATAAAAAAGGTGAGGAAACCAGAAGTTGGAACCTCCAAGCAGGCGGCCCAGAACACCGACGCTATGGAATACAGGCCGGAGTGAACTCACAACAGAGGGCCCACATCCTGAAACTGTGAGCAACCCAGACGTTGGGACCACAGAAGAGAAGCCCCACAACCCCATGGGGATGGGAACCTGACAGGAGTCTCATTGCACCAGTGGGCGCACATCAGAAAATGAGGGGAGCCCGGCAGTTAGGGCCTGACGCAAGAGGGTCTGCATCACCGAGGGGAGGAGGGTCCCAGCAGGATCCAACTGCTAACAGAGGGCCGACGTTGCCAAAGCGGGGTGTGCCAACAGGCAGGAGTGACCTCAGAGCAGAGGGCCCACCTCACAGAAGTATGAGGAACCCAACAAGGATCAGACTCTCACCAGTGGACCCACATCACCAAGTGGATGGAACCAGGCAGGAGTGTCCTCACACCAGTGGGGCCACATCAGCGAATGGTGAGGAACCCAGCACAAGTGGCCTCAAACCAGAGGACACACATCAACAAGGGGCTGGGAGTGAGGCAGGCAGGAGGAGCCTCAAAGCAGAGGGCCCATACAATATAAAAGTTGAGGAATCCGGCAAATGGAACTTCCCAGCAGACGGCCAGGAGCAGCAAGGCTATGGGATACAGACCTGAGTGAACTCACACCAGAGGGCCCACATCCTGACACTGTTAGCCACCCAGCCATTTGTACCTCAGAGCAGAAGGCCCACATCCCCATGGGGATGGGAAATTGGCAGGAGTGTCCTAGCACCACTTAGCTCGTATCAGAAATGTGGGTACCCAGCAGTTATGGCCTGACACCAGAGGGCCCTAATGACCGAGGGGAAGAGGCTCCCAGCAGGTTCCAACTGCCACCAAAGGGCCGACGTCAACAAGGCGGTGTGTGCCAGCCAGGCAGGAGTGACCTCAGAGCAGAGAGCCCACCTCACAGAAGGGTGAGGATCCCAACCAAGATAAGACTCACCAGAGGGCCCACATCACCAAGGGGTTGGGAACCAGGCAGGAGGGTTCTCACACCAGTGGGCCCATATCATCGAAAAGTGAGGGACCCAGCACAAGTGGATTCAAACCAGAGAACAAACATCACCAAAGTGCTGGGGGTGAGGCAGGCAGGACGAGCCTCACAACAGAGAGCCCAAAGAATAAAGAAGGTGTGGAATCCAACAGTTGGAACCTCCCAGGAGGCAGCCAAGAGCACCGAGTCTATTATATCCATGCCGGAGTGTACTCACAGCAGCAGGCTCACATCATGAAACTGTGAGCAACTCAGACGTTGGGAGCACAGAGCAGAAGGCCCACATCCCCATGGGGATGGGAACCTGGCAGGAGTGTCATCACACCAGTGGGCGCACGTCAGAAAATGTGGGGAGCCCAGCTATTAGGTCCTGTCTCCAGAGTGCCCTCATCACCAAGGGGAGGAGGCACCCTGCACGCTCCAGCTGCAACCAGAGGGCACATGTGGACACCGTGAAGTGTGCCAGCCAGGCGGTAGTGACCTCACAGCAGAGCGCCCATCTCCCATAAGTGTGAGGAATCCAACCAGGATCAGACTCACACCAGAGGGCCCACATCACCAAGGGGTTGGGAAGCAGGCAGGAGTGTCCTCACACCAGTGGGGCCACATCACTAAAAGGTGAGGCAAACGGCACATGTGGCCTCAAACCAGAGGACCTACATCAACAAGGGTCTCGCAGTGAGGCAGACAGGAGGAGCCTCACAAAACAGGGGCCGAAGAATAAAAATGGTGAGGAATCTTGCAGTTGGAACCTCCCAGCAGGCGGCCCAGAGCACAGAGCCTATGGGATCTAGGCCTGTGTGAACTAACACAAGGGAGCCAACATCATGAAACTGTGAGCAACCCAGGAGTTGGGACAAGAGAACAGAAGGCACACATCCCCATGGGCATGGGAACCTTACAGGAGTGTCCTGGCATCACTGGGCTCACATCAGAAAACGTAGGGAGCCCAGCAGTTAGAGCCTGACGCCAGAGGGCCTTCATCACCTAGGAGAGGAGGTTCCCAGCAGGGTCCAACTGCCATCAGAGGGTCGACGTCACCAAGGAAACAGGAGCAAGCCAGGCAGGAATTACCTCACAGAGAGGGCCCACCTCACAGATGTGTGAGGAACCCAGCCAGGATCAGACTCTCACCAGAGGTCCCACATCACCAAGGGGATGGGAACTAGACAGGAGTGTCCTCACACAAGTGGGGCCCCATTATCGAAAGGAGACGGACCCAGCACACGTGGCCTCAAACATGAGAACAACATCACCAAGGGGCTGGGAGTGATGCAGGCAGGAGGAGTTTCAAAACTGAGGGCCCAAAGGATAGAAAAGTTGAGGAATCCTGCAGTTGGAACCTCCCAGCATTCAGCGAACAGCAGCGAGGCTATGGGATCCCGGCCGGTGTGAACTCACAACAGAGGGCCCTCATCACCATCGGGAGGAGGCTCCCAGCAGACTCCACCTGCTACCAGAGGGCCAACGTCGCCAAGGCATATTGTGCCAGCCAGGCAGGAATTACCTCATAGCACAGGGCCCACCTCACAGAAGTGTGAGGAACACAACCAACATCAGACTCCCAGCAGAGTGCCCACACCACCAAGGGGATTGGAACCAGGCAGGAGTGTCCTCACACCAGTGGGATGACATCAGCTAAAAGTACGGAATCCAGGACATGTGGGCTCAAACAAGTAGAAACACATAACGAAGGGACTGGGAGTGAGGCATGCGGGAGTTGACTCACAACAGAGGGCGTATAGAATAAAAAACGTGAGGAATCCAGCAGTTGGAACCACCCAGCAGGCGGCCAGGAGATGTGAGGCTATGGAATCCAGGCTTTCGTGAACTCACCACAGAGAGCCCTCAACATCAAACAGTGAGCAACACAGCCGTTGGGTCCTCAGAGCTGAAGGCCCACATTCCCATGTGGTTGCGAACCTGGCAGGAGTGTACTCGTACCACAGGGCACACATCAGAAAATTTGGGAGTCCAGGAGTTAGCGCCTGACGCCAGAGGGCCCTCATTACCGAGGGGAAGAGACTTTAAGCAGGCAACAACTCCCAACTGAGGGCACACGTCTCTAAGGTAACATTTGCCAGCCAGGCAGTAGTGACATCACAGCAGGGGACCTACGTCACAGAAAGGTGAGGAAGTTAGCCAGGATAAGACTCTCACCAGAGCACCCACATCACAAAGGGGCCTGGAACCAGGCAGGAGTGTCCTCACTCCAGTGTGGTCACATCATAGAAAGGTGAGGAACCCAGCACATGTGGCCTAAACCAGAGGACCCACATGTCCAAGGGCCTCGGAGTGAGGCAGGCACGAGTAGCCGCAAAACACAGGCCCATAGAATAAAAAAGGTGAGGAAACCAGCAGTAGGAACCTGCCAGCAGGCGGTCCAGAGCATCGAGTCTATGCAATCCAAGTCACAGTGAATTCACAGCAGAGGGTCACATCATGAAACTGTCAGCAACTCAGACGTTGGGACCTCACAGCACAAGGCCCACATCCCTATAGGGATGGGAACCTGGCAGGAGTGTCCTCGCACCACTTAGCACATATCAGAAAATGTGGGTACCCAGCAGTTAGGGCCTGACGCCAGAAGACCCTCATCACCGAGGAAAGGAGTCTCTCAGCAGGCTCCAACTGCCACCACAGTGCCGACGTCACCAAGGTGTTGTGTGCAAGCCAGGGAGGAATGACCACAGAACAGAGGGCCCACCTCACCGAAGTGTGAGGAACCCAATCAGGATCAGACTCTCACCAGAGGGCCCACATCACCAAGGGGATGGGAACCATGCAGGACTGACCTCACACCAGTGGGGCCACATCGCTAAAAGGTGAGGCAACCGGCACATGTGACCTCAAACCAGAAGACCTACATCCACAAGGGGCTCGCTGTGAGGCAGGCAGGAGTAGCCTCACAACAGAGACCGAGGAATAAAAATGGTGAGGAATCCAGCAGTTGGAATCTCCCAGCAGGCGGCCCAGAGCACCCAGTCTTGGGATTCAGGCTGTAGTGAACTTACAGCAGAGGGCTCACATCATGAAACTGTGAGCAACCCAGCCGTTGGGAACTCAGAGCAGATTTCCAACATCCCCTTGGGGATAGGAACTTGGCAGGAGTCTCGCGCATAACTTAGCACGTATCAGAAAATGTGGGTACCCAGCAGTTAGGGCCTGACGCCAGAGGGCCCTCATCACCGAGGGGAGGAGGCTACCAGCACTTTCCAACTGCCACCAGAGGGCCGAGTTCACCAAGGCGGTGTGAGCCAGCCAGGCAGGAGTGAACTCAGCGCAGAGAGCCCACCTCACGGAAGTGTGAGGAAACCAACCAGAATCAGATTCTCACCAGAGGGCCCACATCACCAAGGGGATGGGAAACAGGCATGAGTGTCCTCACACCAATGGGGCCGTATCAGTGAAAGTTCAAGAACTCAGCACATGTGGGCTCAAACAAGGGGAAACACATCATGAAGGGGCTGGGAGTGAGACATGCAGGAGACTCAAAACAGAGGGCCCATAGAATAATAAATGTGAGGAATCCAGCAGTTGTAACCTCCAAGCAGGCAGCCCAGAGCACCGACGCTATGGGATACAGGCTCGAGTGAACTCACAGCAGAGGACCCACATCATGAAACTGTGAGCAACTCAGTCGTTGGGACCTCAGAACAGAAGGCTCACATGCCCATGGGGATTGGAAACTGGCAGGAGTGTCTTCGCACCACTGGGTGCACGTCAGAAAATTTTTGGAACCCAGGAGTTAGGGCCTGTGGCCAGAGTGCCCTCATTACCAAGGGGAGTAGACTAACAGCAGGCACCAACTCCCAAGTGAGGGTCCAAGTCACCAAGGTGACGTGTGCCAGACAGGCAGGATATACGTCACAGCAGAGGGCCCACCTCACAGAAGGGTGAGGAACCCAGCCAGGATCAGTCTCTCACCACTGGGCTCACATCACCAAGGGGATGTGAACCAGGCAAGAGTGTCCTCACACTAGTTGGGCCACATCAGCGAAAAGTGAGGAACCCAGCACACGTGGCTTCATACAACGTGACACACATCACGAAGGGACTGGGAGTGAGACATGCAGGAGGAGACTCACAAGAGAGGGTCTACAGAATAAACAAGGTGAGAAATCCAGCATTTGGAAGCTCCAAGAATGCGGCCCAGAGAACCGACGCTATGGGATACAGGCCAAAGTGAACTCACAGCAGAGGGCCCACATCATGAAACTGTGAGCAACCCAGTCGTTGGGGCCTCAGAGCAGAAGGCCCACATTCCCATGTGGATGGGAACCTGGCAGGAGTGTCCTCGCACCACTTAGCACGTATCAGAAAATATGGGAACCCAACAGTTATGGCCTGTCGCCAGAGGGCCCTCATCACCAAGGGGAGGAGGTTCCCAGCAGGCTCCAACTGCAACCAGAGGGCCCATGGGGCCAAGACGATGTGTGCAATCCAGTAAGGAGTGACCTCACAGCAGAGGGCCCACCTCACAGAAGTGTGAGGACCCCAACCAGGATCAGACTCACCAGAGCGCACACATCACCAAGGGTATGGGAACCAGGCAGGAGTGTCCTCACACCAGTGGTGCCACATCATTGAAAGGTGTGGAAACCACCATATGTGGCCTCAGACCAGAGGACCCACATCACCAAGAGGCTCGGAGAGAGGCAGGCAGGAGGTGACTCACAACACAGGGACCATAGAATAAAAAAGGTGAGGAATCCAGCAGTTGGAAACTCCAAGCAGGTGGCCTAGACCACTGAGGCCATGCGATCCGTGCCGGAGGGAACTCACAGTAGAGGGCCCACATCCAGACACTGAAAGCAACCCAGCCGTTGGGACCTCTGAACAGAGGGCCCACATCCCCATGGGGATGGGAACCTGGCAGGAGTGTCCTCGCACCAGTGGGCGCACATCAGAAAATGTGGGGAGCCCAGCAATTACGGCCTGACTCCAGAGCGCCATCATCACCGAGGAGAGGCGACCCCAGCAGGCTCCAACTGCTACCAGAGGGCTGACGTCGCCAAGTCAGGGTGTGCGATCCAGGCAGGACTGACTTCAGAGCAGAGGGCCCGCCTCACAAAAGTGTGAGGGATCCAACAAAGGTCAGACTCTCTCCAGAGGGCCCACATCACCAAGGGGATGGGAACGAGGCAGGAGTGTCCTCTCACCAGTGGGGCCACATCAGCAAAAGATGAGGGACCAACACACGTGGCGTCAAACCAGAGGACACACATCACCAAGGGGCTGGGAGTGAGGCAGGCAGGGTGAGCCTCAAAACAGAGGGCCAATAGAATAAAAAAGCTGAGGAATCCCGCATTTGGAACCTCCCAGGAGGCGGCCAGGGGCAGCGAGGATTTTGGATTCTGTCTGGAATGAACTCACACCAGAGGGCCCTCATTATGAAACTGTGAACAACCCAGGCGTGGGGACCTCTGAAGAGAAGGCCCACATTCCCATGGGTGTGGGATCCAAGCAGGAGTGTTCTCGCACCATAGGGCGCACATCAGAAAATTTTGGGAGCCCAGGAGTTAGGGCCTGACGCCAGAGGGCCCTCATTACCGAGGGGAGGAGACCCCCAGCAGACACCAAATCTAAACTGAGGGCCCACATCGCCAAGGTGACCTGTGCCAGCCAGGCAGGATTTACCTCACAGAAGAGGGCTTACCTCACAGAAGGGTGAGGATCCCAGCCAGGATTACACTCTCACCATAGGACCCACATCACCAAGGGGTTGGGAAAGAGGCAGGAGTGTCCCCACACCAGTGGGGCCACATCACTAAAAGGTGAGGAAACCGGCACATATGGCCTCAAACCAGAGGAACTACATCATGAAGGGGCTGGGAGTGAGGCAGGCAGATGGAGCCTCACAACACAGAGCCCAAAGAATAAAAACGGTGAGGAATCCTGCAATTGGAACCTCCCAGCAGGCGTCCCAGAGCACAGAGCATAATGGATCTAGGCCTGAGTGAACTAACACCAGAGAGCCAACATCATGAAACTGTGAGCCACCCCGGCGTTGGAACCTCAGAGCAGAAGGCCCACATCCCCATGGGGATGCGAACCTTACAGGAGTGTCCTGGCATTACTGGGCTCATATCAGAAAACGTGAGGAACCCAGCAGTTAGAGTCTGAACCCACAGGGCCCTCATCACCGAGGAGAGGAGGCTCCCAGCAGGCTCCAAATGCCACCAGAGCACAGACGTCACCAAGGCGACGGGAGCAAGCCAGGCAGGAGTTACCTCACAGCAGAGGGCCCACCTCACAGAAGGCTTAGGAACCCTGCCAGGATCAGATTCCCACCTGAGGGTCCACATCACCAAGGGGATGGGAACCAGGCAGGAGTGTCGCCACACCAGTGAGGCCACATCAAAAAAAGATGAGGAACCCTGCACGTGTGACCTCAAACCAGTGGACACACATCACTAAGTTGCTGGGAGTGAGGCAGGTGTCTGGACGGGCACATTTAACTGCAATTACCCACCAGGAATAGGAATTAACCAAAGGCTCAGTGTACCGTGCCGGAACCAGATTAAGGCCTGAAGCAAACCTGCGGTTTTCTGGCCAGCTTACAAGGAAGGGAGTTAAGAAAGGAAATCAGGGGCACTGTAATTCACAAACCTACAGAGTTATAAATGACAGCTATTGTCAAAAATATATTGAAGTAAGACTGCAAAGAGGACTTGACAAAGAGGCCGAATTGCAGGAATCAGATTTCAGGAGGTAGACTGGAATTGCATTTAAAGCATATGTAAAGTGGCAGATCTTTGACAGTGATGTACTTGGACAAAAGAGCGTATGCATTTTTTCCTGAATATATTCAGGAAAAAACGCATATGCTCTTTTTGGCCAACCAAGCACTCGAACAATGGAAATCCGCACTACAATGAAGTCTCATTTCCCATTCGTCAAAAGGGCCATCTGAAATAATTGTAAAATCCAGAAACACAGGACAGGCCATGGAGAACAGGGAGACTTGTTATGCTGATGGTCCGGATGTAAATTGCTAACAGACACTCTGGAGATGTTTATGGTGTATCCTGAAACATCTAAAAAAAAGCTACAGAGCCTAGGGCACTTACACTCATGGCCCTATAGCTTAGGAAAATTAAAATCAACAAGACACAGCCAACCGAAAATTTAGGGCTGCTGTGTTTACAAGAACCTCGAGTCCAATACAAATTAAATATCCCAGAAAGAAAACATGGATAAAGAAGTTGTGCTACCTAAGTAAAATGGAATATCATTCAGCAATGAAATCAATGTCATCAGGCCTGTAGCAGCAAATTGAGTGGATTTCAGTACAATGATTCTAAGAGAAATATGTCACACAGAGAAAGATAATTATCATAAGATATCACTAATAGAGGGAATGTAAACTTGGCTACACATGAACTGAATTACAACACAGAACAGAGTCGCACATTTAGATAAAATCTTATGCTTGCTTAAGGGGAAAGTTGAGTTGGGGTGCTGTATAAAACTAGAGGATGAAATTAGCACAGATACCGTTCCATATGCCAAATATGTAATAGACAAGACCTACTCCTTGCTCACCGAAATAGACTCAACCATGGGGTATCACCTCACACCTGTTAGAATGGGCATCATTAGAAAATCTACAAACAACAAAGGCTGGAAAGTGTGGGAAGATAAGGAACCCTCTTCCACTATTGTTGGGAATGTAAACTGATACAGTCACTGTGGAGAACATTATGGAGTTTCTTATAAAACTAAGAATAGAATTACCATATGATACAGCAATCACACTACTGGGCATATACCCAGACAAAACCATAAATCAAAAAGAGACATTCACCGCAATGTTCATTCCATCACTATTTACAATATCCCGGTAATGGAAGCAACCTAAATGCCCACAGACAGACGAATGCTTAAAGATGTGGTACATATATAAAATGGAATATTACTAAGCCAAAAAAAGGAATGAAATTGGGTCATTTGTAGAGACGTTGATGGATCTAGAGACTGTCATACAGAGTGAAGTAAGTCAGAGAAAAACAAATCTTGTATATTAATGCATGTATGTGGAACTAGAAAAATTGTACAGATGAACCGTTTGGCAAGGCAGAAACAGAGCAACAGATGTAGACAACAAATGAATGGACACCAAGTGGGGAAAGCTGTTGGGGGGATGGTGGTGGGAGGAGTTGAGAGATTGGGATTGGCATGTATACATTTATATGTATAAAATAGATAACCGAAAAGAACCTGCTGTATAAAAAAATAAAATTAAATTCAAAATTAAAAAAAGTAAAACAGAAAAAATATTCTTCCCTTCACATACATGTATGTATATGAATAAATTATTTCCACGCTTATATCTGTAAATACAAAAAAGAGGAATAAAACCTACCTTGAAACAAAAACGGAAAAAGAAAAAAAAAAAAAAACAGAACACACCAGTTACACAGTGGAAAACGGTATCAGGCCCTTGCTCCAGTTGTAAACAATTCTGAAGTGGGTCAAAGGTGGGGAATCATTTCCCATACAGCCAGCAGGCCCCATGCAACAAGCGTCCTCATTGCAAAGCTGGAGGACCGTGCCGAGGTATCTGTGAGTAAACGTGGGCCGAGGCCCAGGTCAGCTGCTGCTGAATTGTTCCCACCCTTCCCAGGTAAAACACCTGAATATGTACAAGGATTTGAAAGCCTAGAGGAAGGGCCATGGAGCCACACAAGCGACAGCATGCCAGCCGACTTGGTGCCTGCAGGCCAGCCAGGATGGTCCTGGCCCAGGGTGCTCTTCTGGAAGCTTTCCATTTCCCTGCCTGGGATACCCCTCCTGTCCCGGCCCCCACTGCTTTCTTCCTTCCTCACCTCTGCCCAGGGAGAAATTCCAGTGGCAGGTATGGGTGACACATCCTCTTCTTTAACAGGTGACATCTTGGCAACTGCCGCAAAAAGTCCAGCAGAGCCCCACTCACACTGGACCACCCAGAAAGCCGTGGCTTCTCACTCTCTCCCATCAGCACAGCCCCAAGACTGCTGACAGGGCAGAGAAAATGGAGTCAGGCACAGCTGCAGGGGGTCTTGCTGCCTGGAGCGGTGCTTATATTGATCTCAACCTAGGCACACCTGGGGAGGGCTGGCCAGCAAGGTCAGGCTTCCCAGGTCAGCCAATAGTCACCCCTCAGGGTCTCACAGTTGCCGAAAATGGAACTTGCTGAATCGGCCAGGTCCAAGGAACAGGTGTGTGCTCCTAAGAGTAACGATGGACAAGGGGCTGCAGCTCTGGCTTGTTTTCTAATCATATTATCTGGCCCATTAGTGGGAGACAACTTCAAGAAAACCCTCTCCTAATGAGAGGAACCTAGGAGTCAGGGAGAGGAGGGGTGGGTGGTGGGTGGAGACAGAGGCCTGGTGCCCCGGGTGCAGTGGAAGTCTCTGGAAGACCAGGTGGAGGAGGCCGCACAGAGTGATGCCCAGGGTCACAGACCTATCGGAGCTGCTGTTTGTTAGTTCAAGTCCTGCTCTGAGGTGCTCTGTGTCAGATCTGAGTGACAGGTGAGCTGGGAGTGCTCTGCAATGAGGGCTATGTGCACGGTTCCTGTGTGCCCAGCCCTGCCAAGGTACCTGCAAGGGTAGCTCTGTATCCTGGGAGGGGCCTGACCACGTGAGCCCCATGGACTGCAGGGGACCTGCCCAGGGAATCCCATATCCTGGGAGGGGCCTGAACCCGAGAGCCCCGTGGGCTGGGGTGGGGGTGGGGTACCTGCCCAGGTGAGCTCCATATCCTGGGATTGGCCTGACCTCGAGATCCCCAGGGGCTGCTGGAGTCCTGGTAAAGGATGTCAGGACAGTCAGTGAAGCCACCGAGGATATACCTCCAGTAGTTCCTAAATCCTACACCCTGCTTGTCATTCTACCAACCACCAGGACTTGATATTCTGTATTAGTCTTCATGATGGCTTCTTTTGTGTTCCATTAGTCCCAGAGTCACAAGAAATTTTGGCTTGTGAGAGGCAGGACTCAACATACAATGAAAACCATACTTCTGGGCCGTCTTGCCCCAAGGGTTCAAAAATTCCCGCACCATCTTTGGGGAAAGCTCAGCTAAAGACCTAAAAGTTCTACCTCTGGAAAAGGAAACACTCCTTCAATATTCAGACAACATTCTGATCGACAGACCTACTAAGGAGGCCTCTGAACTACCAAGCCATTAAAGGATAGAAGTTACCCAAGACAAAGCTCAAATATCACAGACTATGGTGACCTGCCTGGGCTTCATTCTCACAGAAGGTCGGAGGAGCCCATCCCTGGAAAGGAAAGAAACAATATACAGCCTTACCCTTTGCTAAAACTAGAAGACAGCTTAGGGGTTCCAGGGGAGGCCAGGGTTTGCTGCTTCTGGATCCCTAACTACAGTCTACTAGTTGGGCCTCTATATGAAACACGGAAAGGAAAAGATGATGATCCTTTTGAATAGAATCCAGAAGTGGCCTTTCAAGAATTGAAAGAGCAGTCAATTCAGACCCTTGCCCTGGAGCTTCCTAATTTAGATAAACCCTTTGACCTTTACATTCCTGGTGAAAGGTGAATCGCCATTGGAGTATTAGTGCAAAAACTCGGACCACTTGAAATGGAACAATGCAAGAATGCCATCCAGGTAGGATAAACTATGGTCACCAAGGGGCTTGGCCCACGGCCACATCTGGCCAAGATTCTGGTGGTATCGGAAAACCTGGAAATCAGCAGCCCAAGAGGCCACCTCCCTTCTAAGGGAAACGTTCCCCACGTGGTGATCCTAACCCCAACCATGCCCTGAATTTGCAGGGTTTACTCCGTGGGCACACTGACCTCCAGTGAGGAGGCCCTCCAACTCCACCCTCAAGAGAGATAACTGGGGGAAACGGGGCACCATGACGACTCGTGTGACCATCACTTGACCTGGAGTTTCTCCCATAAAATAACAAGAGTGTGTCCCAAAAGAGTAGACTACTGCTTGCAGGACTTACTGCACCAAGAGGGGAGCTAATAATCTTGGGGGGAACCGTGTATTACACTGTCACCATAGAAAAGTCTACAGTCACCATGATGATGGTGGCCAATAAAACCGGCTGGACTCCTGTTTACTTCAAAAGGCTGTTGACTTAGTGGCCATCATGGTTCTTCATCACCACTGACCCTGGACTGTCTGGGAGTTGAGAGGGCATGGTCCTGACACCTTGTGCTGTTTTTACGTTAATTCAGGGGCCTAATTGAAGAAAGCACAAACTACTGGTCAGAGCATCTAGGCTGGTAGAAACGGTCAGCCTAAGGTGGCCGAACAAATGTGGGGCAGGGTGATACTGGACCCCACAGCGTCACTGCACACTTCCTTACTGGACCCTTAAAGGTCATTAGAGTCTATAACACTTCCAATGCTAGTGCTCAGGCAGACGAGCAGGGAGGCAGGAGGCCTGAGGACAATCAACGTCACCTGGAGGCTGCTGGGGAGAAGTTTTGACCCTTGCCCCCAGGTATGAGGACTCCTAACTCAGCACTCAGCAGTTACAGAAGAAGGGTCTGCACCCTCAGCACTCCAAGAATGAGGAACGGGACAAAAGGCAGAAGAGGGCTTTTTACCAGGCAAAGCCCATTAAAAATCCCTGGGAGATAAAATAGAATCTGGGCCATAAAATAAAGTCTAACCTTTTTTATCCTTTGTGCTTTGTCTAATTTCACGTGCTCCTAGGGTCCAGCAAGCAGAGGTTCCACAACCGGCACTTCAGACCAGATTTCCTAATGCAGAATGGCTGGGTGGGCAACTCAGCTCCTAGGGCCCAGTGCAGACTCTGCGATATAGAGCCTGAACTGCAGCCAACCGGGCCCTGGAGAGCTCCGCCCCCTCCCTCCCACTGACTCTGACAGGATCTCTACACAGCAGCTCAGCCCACAGCACATGGGGTAGCACATGCTCTCACCTCTCCATTCTCTGATCAAAATGTAAAGTTTCCTTTCCTTGTGCATAAAACTCAGTCTCCAACTGTTAGCAGCAAAGACACTGGGCATGGGGACACTTGTTGGGGTCCACTCTGGAGGATCAGTAACTGAAATTGAGAACATTGTAACTTCAATGAACAGATGTGTGAGCCAAACTGTAATTAACATAGAACAGTGTATAAGGCTCAGGTAAAATAAGATATTTCTAACACTTCCATTTGATACTTCCATCACTTTATTATAAGCAAGATCAGTGAAAAGGTTTGTCTTCTTTGTCAGGTCAATATTAGAGAAACGAAGTGATTTCTTTCCAAGGATGTACATCTAACAATCTTGGTTAAAGCTTCAATCTTGTTTTAAATGCTTTTCCATTGAAAATGATAACTCTCTTTCAGCTCCACCATTTCTGAGACGTATAAAATCTTATAATTTATTATTACCAAAGGGGAAAGGTGGGAGGAGGGATAAATTAACAGTTTGCGATTAACACATACACACTGCTATGTATAAAATACATCATCAACAAGGAACTACTGTACAGCACAGGGAACTACACTCAATATTTTGCAATAACCTATAAGGGGAAATAATCTGAAAAAGAATAGATATTTTATTGACATCATCTATCAATGACAGTTAAAATGGAACCTAAGGGAAGCTGGTGGTGAGTGCTTCTGACCCTGAAGACTTCAATCATCTAAAGTTTGGACTCTGCCTACTTCCCAAGGCCCTTAATGAACATATGTGTAGCCGTAGCTTAAAAAATCACCCGGTTTGGGTTTCGGGGAGACACTGATTTTGAAAAAGCCCTGGTGTTCTCCTCACATGAATGGGACCCTTCCTACAGCTAAAACATGCCTGTCACACCCAGAGGATGGTATACCGTCTGATTGAGAAGAGTTCGAAAAAGGAATCTCATCTCCTGGTGCTCGGGTTCACCCCTCCAGCGTCTTTACTAACAGTCTCCCCACTTCGAGATGTCAGCACTGTCAACATCCTGTTGCATACAGTTTGGAATTTGTCCAGAGGATGAAGCAGAAGGATGAGGAACAATGAGAGACAAGTCCTAGGTTTTCGGACAGGCACATGTCACTCTAATTTCCAATCAGGAAGACGAAGTGACCAAAGACTAGGGTTGCCCATGGGAACAGAATAGGGCTTGAGGAAATCCCGCTGCTTTATGGCCAGTTCCCATAAACACAAGTTGATAAATAGAACTCACGGGCACTAAAATTCACGAAACTTCCGAGTTGAAAATATCTGTCACTGAAAAATATCTTGAGGAAAGTCAGAGAAAAGGACTTGTAAGCAACGGAGAATGGAAGGAAAGGGATTGGAAGAGGTAGAAAGGACTCGCCATGAAGCACAAGAAAAGGGGCTGAACATTGCCAACATTGCAGTTGGCTAAAAATGTTGTATGCGTTATTTTCTGTATATATTCAAGAAAAGGGCATACACTTTTTTAGCCAACCAAACAGGTGGGCACTGGAAATCAATACTACAAAACATATCACTTCTCATCAGTCAGAAGAGCCGTCCTCATAAAGTTTAAACACCAGAAATGCAGGACAGGGCAAGGAGAAAAGGGAGCCTTGTGAGGCTTTTACTGGAAATGTGTATTTCCAACGGTCACTCTGTAGAAGTGTCTTGTGTTTACTAAAGCATCTAAAAAATGAGCTACAGAGCATAGGGCACTGGCACTCATGGGCGTATAACTTGGGGAAAAGAGAAATCGAGAGAACACAGGCACCCTAATATTTACCGCTTCTGTTTAAAAGATCCTCCACTAGGATATAACTTAAATGTCTCTGGAGGGAAAAAATGGATACAGATATGCCACTTATGTAGAGTGGAATATTACTCAAACTGGAAATCAATGAAATATGGCAGGTTGTAACAAATTCGGAGGGGTTACGTATGATAATTGTAAATAATAATATTCTAAAAGAAAAACACACATATCATAATATATCACTTAAAGAATCATAAGATATCACTAATACATGGATTGTAAATTTTGTTACACAGGAAATGAATTACAAACAGAACAGGGTCTCAAATTCAGAAAAGCAACTTATGCTTGCTTAAGGGGCAAGGTGAGTTGGGGTGCTGCATAAAACCAGAGATTGAAATTAGCAAAGATACCTTTCCATTAGCCAAATATGTAATAGAGAAGACCTACTCCTTGCTCCACGAAATGGATTCAACACCCCATATTCAACGCCTAGGGATACACCTGACTGGTAAGAATCTTAAAACCCATGGATTTATATGTCTCTGTAAGATAATCAAGTGTGTGTACAGTGGAGTAAATGCAGCAGTGAAAATCAGATAACTCCCATTATAAAAATAAATTTCAAGAACAAAACACAAGACAGTGAAATAGAGAGCAATTCTTCAATAATTCATTCATGGCTTGTGACGCAACCCGGATTTAATACATCTACACCCACAGCTGGGTGAGACATAAGGCTGGACACTTGGGCCTGATTTGATTGGTGAGGTTCGGTGAGCAAATGCAGACCCATTGAAGTCAAACTGCATGGTACCCATTCCATGGGTCCCAACTCTCCAGGTTTAAGGGATTTTTCCTTCAGCTACAACATACATGGGAAACCCAGAGTATGGTCCACCGTGAGATCGGTAAACGTTTTTAAATGCATCTCAGGTTTCGACCCCTGGGACTCGGGTTCACTATTCCAGACGGTGTAGTAACACTCTCCCCACTTGGAGAGTCAGTGCCTTTAAGCTCCTGTTTAGCACAGTTTGCAATTTCTGCGCAAGATGAACAGGAATAGGGAGAACAAATGAGAGACTAGCTGTAGGGTTCTGCATGGGCAAATTTAATTCTCATTTCCCACCAAGAAGAGGAATTAACCAAAGGTTCAGAGTGCCATGCCAGAACCAAATTAGGGCCTGAAGCAATCCTGTGGTTTTGCGGACAGCTCACATGCAAGCGAGTTGAAGAAAGGAGCTCATGGGCACTGTCATTCAAAAACCGGCAGTGTTCTAAAGGACAACTATCGTCCAAAAATATATTGAAGTCAGGCTGCGACGAGGACTTGAAAGTGGGGCAGAATTGCAGGAAATCGATTTCAGGGTGTAGACTGGAATTGCATTTAAAGCATAGGAAAAGAGGCAGAACTTCGACAATGATGCAGTTGGCCAAAAAGGCGTATACATTTTTTCCAGAATATATTCAGAAAAAGCGCATATGAGTTTTTGGCCAACAAAACAAGCGTGTAAAGGAAATCTGCACTACAATGCAGTCTCACTCCCGCCCAGTCAAAAAGGCCATTTGAAAAAAGTGTAAAATCCAGAAAGGCAGGAGAGGCCACGGAGAACAGGGCGACTTGTTATGCTGATGGGCGGCATGTAAATTGTCAACAGCCACCCTGGAGAAGTGTATGGTGTTTCCTGAAACACCTAAAAAACAAAGCAACAGAGCCTATGGCACTTCCACTTATGGTCTTGTAGTTTAGGGAAATTAAAATCAAAAAGACACAGCCACCGATAAATTTCGGATGGCTCTGTTTACACGAACCTCATCTACGGTACAAGTTAAATATCCCAGAAAGCGAAAAATGGATAAAGAAGTTGTGGTACATACGTACAATGGAATATCACTCAGCAGTGGAATCTATGTCATCAGGCCAGTGGCGGCATAATAAGTGGATGCAGGTATGATGATTCTAAGTGAAACAAGTCACCCAGAGAAAGAAACATCATAAGATATCACTAATACAGGGAATGTAAACTTGACTACACATGAACTGAATTACAAAACAGAACAGGGTCTCAAATTTGGAAAACCAACTTATGCTTGCTTAAGGGAAAGGTGATTTGGGGTGCTGCATAATACCAGTCATTGAAATTAGCACAGATACCATTACAAAAGCCAAATATTTAATAGTGAAGACCTACTCTTTGCTCAACGAAATGGACTAAACACCATATATTCAACGCCTCGGAATATACCTGACTAGTAAGAATCTTAAAACCCGTAGATTTATATGTCTCCATAAGAGAATCAAGCATGCATACAGTGGCATAAATGCAGCAGAGAAAATCCGATAAATCCCATTATGAAAATAAATTACAAAAACAAAATGACAGTGAAATAGAGAGCAATACTTAAATAATTCATTCAGAGCTTGTGATGAAACCTGGATTTACCACATCTACACCAGGAGCTCTGTGTGACATAAGGCTGGACACTTCGTACTGATAGCATTGGTGAGGTTCGGTTAGCAAATGCAGACCCTTTGAAGTCATACTGCACGGTACGCATTCCAGGGGTCCCAAATCTCCAGGTTTAAGGGATTCTTCCTTCATCTAAAACATGCATGGGAAACCCAGAGTATGGTCCACCGTGTGATCGGGAAACGTTTTCAAATGCATCTCAGTTTTCGTCCCATGGTATTCGGGTTCACCATTCCAGACGCTTTACTAACACTCTCCCCACTTGGAGAGTAAGTGTCTTTAACCTCCTGTTTGGCACAGTTTGCAATTTCTGCGCAAGATGAACAGGAATAGGGAAAACCAATGAGAGACTAGCTGTAGGTGTCTGCACGGGCAAATGTAACGCTCATCACCCACCAGGAAGACGAATTAACCAAAGGATCAGCGTGCCCTGCCGGAAACAGATTAGGGCCTGAAGCAATCCTGCGGTTTTGTGCCCAGCTCACAAGAAAGCGAGTTGAAGAAAGGAGATTAGGGGGACTGTAATTCACAAACCTGCAGAGTTATAAATGACAGCTATCGTCCAAAAATATATTGAAGTAAGCCTGCGAAGAGGACTTGAAAGTGGGGCAGAATTTCAGGAAAACGATTTCAGGGGGTAGACTGGAATTGCACTTAAAGCATAGGAAAAAGGCAGAACGTCGACAATGATGCACTTGGCCAAGAAGGGCATATGCGTTTTTTCCAGAATATATTCAGGAAAAAACGCATACGCACTTGTTGGCCAAGGAAGCAAGCCTGTAAAGGAAATCTGCACTACAATGGAGTCTCATTGCCCCACGGTCAAAAGAGCCATCTGAAAAAAGTGTAAAATCCAGAAAGGCAGGACAGGCCATGGAGAACAGGGCGACTTGTTATGCTGATGGGCGGGATGTAAATTGCCAACAGCCACTCTGGAGAAATGTATGGTGTTTCCTGAAACACATAAGAAACAAAGCAACACAACCTATGGAACTTCCACTTATGGTCCTATAGATTAGAGAAATTAAAATCAAAAACACTCAGCCAGCCCAAAGTTTGGGACGGCTGTGTTTAAATGAACCTCATCTACGGTACAAGTTAAATATCCCAGAAAATAAAAAATGGATAATGAAATTTTGGTACGTACGTACATGGACTATCACTCAGCAAAGAATTTTATGTCATCAGGCACGTAGCGTCATAGTTAGTGGATTCAGGTACGGTGAATCTACGTGAAATAAGTCACACAGAAAAAGAAACATCATAAGATATCACTAATACAAGGAATGTAAACTTGACTACACATGAACTGAATTACAAAACAGAACAGGATCTCAAATATAGAAAACCAACTTCTGCTTGCATATGTGGAAAGGTGAGTTAGGGTGCTGTATAAAACCAGAGATTGAAATTAGCACAGATACCGTTTCATAAGCCAAATATATAATAGACAAGACCTACTCTTTGCTCATCGAAGTGGACTCAACACCACATATTCAATGCCTAGGAATATACCTGACTAGTAAGAATCTTAAAACCCATGGATTTATATGTCCCCATAGGAGAATCAAGCATGTTCAGAGTGGCAAAAATGCAGCAGTGAAAATCCGACAAATCCCATTAACAAAATAAATTTCAAAACCAAAACACAATGACAGTGAAATAGAGAGCAATTCTTAAATAATTCACTCAGGCCTTGTGATGCAACCTGGATTTTCCACAACTACACCCAGAGCTGTGTGAGACATAAGGCTGGACACTTCGGGCTGATAGCACTGGTGCAATTCGGTGAGCAAATGAAGACCCTTTGACGTCATATTGCATGGTACCGATTCCATGGCTCCCTACTGTCCAGGATCAAGGGATTCTTCCTTTAGCTAAAATAGGCATGGGAAACCCAGAATATGGTCCACAGTGTGATTGGGAAACGTTTTTAAGCGCATCTCAGTTTCCGTCCCCTGGTGTTCGGATTCACCATTCCAGACGCTTTACTAACACTCTACCCACTTGGAGAGTCAGTGCCTTTAACCCCCTGTTTGGCACACTTTGCAATTTCTGCGCAAGATGAACAGGAACAGGGAGAACCAATGAGAGACTAGTTGTAGGTGTCTGCACGGGTAAATGTAATGCTCATTTCCCACCAGGAAAAGGAATTAAGCAAAGGCTCAGCTTGCCCTGCCAGAATCAGATTAGGGCTTGAAGGAATCCTGCGGTTTTGTGCCCAGCTCACAAGAAAGCGAGTTGAAGAAAGGAGCTCAGGGGCACTGTAATTCACAAACGTGCAGAGTTATAAATGACAGCTATCGTCCAAATATATATTGAAGTAAGCCTGCGAAGGGGATTTGAAAGCGGGGCAGATTTTCATGAAAACGATTTCAGGGGGTAGACTGGAATTGCACTTTAAGCATAGGAAAAGAGGCAGAACGTCTACAATGATGCACTTGGCCAAAAAGGGCGTATGCGTTTTTTCCTGAATATATTCAGGAAAAAACGCATACACCCTTTTTGGCCAACCAAGCAAGCCTCTAAAGGAAATCTGCACTACAATGAAGTCTCACTGCCCCCCAGTCAAAAGGGCCATCTGAAAAAAGTGTAAAGTCCAGAAAGGCAGTACAGGCCATGGAGAACAGGGAGCCTTGTTATGCTGATGGGCGGGATGTTAATTGCCAACAGCCACTCTGCAGAAGTGTATGGTGTTTCCTGAAACATGTATGAAACGAAGCAACACAGCCTATGGCGCTTACACTTATGGTCCTATAGCTTAGGGAAATTAAAACCAAAAACAGTGGGGAGCCCAGCTGTTAGGGCCTGATGTCAGAGTGCTGTCGTCACCGAGGGGAGGTGGCTCCCAGCAGGCTCCAACTGCTACCAGAAGGCCAATGTCGCCAATGTGGCTTGTGCCAGCGAGGCAGGAGTGACCTAAGAGCAGAGGGCCAATCTCACAGAAGTGTGAGGAACCCAAAGTTGATCAGACTCTCACCAGGGGGCCCTCATCACCAAGGGAATGGGAACCAGTCAGGAGTGTCCTCATACCAGTGGGGCCATATCACGAAAATATGAGGGGCCCAGCACACGTGGCCTCAAACCGGAGGAAACACATCACAAAGAGCCTGGGAGTGAGGCAGGCAGGAGGAGCCTCAAAACAGTGAACCCATAAAATAAAAAAGGTGAGGAGTCCTGCAGTTGGAACCTCCCAGCAGGCAGCAAGGAGCAGCAAGGCTATGGGATACAGTCCTGAATGAACTCACAACAGAGGGCCCTCATCATGAAACTGTGAGCAACCCAGCCGTTAGGACCTCAGAAGAGAAGGCCCACGTTCCCACGTTCCCTAATGTGGAACCTGTCAGAAGTGTACTCGCACAACAAGGCGCACATCAGAGAATTTTGGGAGCCCAGGAGTTAAGGCCTGATGCCAGAGGGCCCTCATTACCAAGGGGAGGAGACTCCAAGCAGGCACCAACTGCCATCTGTGGGCCCAGGTCGTCAAGGTGACGTGTTACAGCCAGGCAGGAGTGACCTCACAGCAGAGGGCCTACCTCACAGAAGGGTGAGGAACCCAGCCAGGATAAGACTCTCACCAGAGTGCCCACATGACCAAAGGGATCAGAACCAGGCAGGAGGGTCCTCACACCAGTGTGGCAACATCATAGAAAGGTGAGGAACCCAGGACATGTGGACTAAACTAGAGAACCCACATCTCCAAGGGGCTCGGAATGAGGCAGGCAGGAGTAGCCTCACAACACAGAGCCCATAGAATAAAAAAGCTGAGGAATCCAGCAGTGAGAACCTCCCAGTAGGTGGCCCAGAGGACCCACTCTATGTGATCCAGGCCTCAGTGAACTCACAGCAGAGGACCCACATCATGAAACTGTGAGCAACCCAGACGTTGGGACCTCAGAGCAGAAGGCCCACATACCCATGGGGTTGGGAACATGGTAGGAGTGTCCTCGCACCACATAGCACGTATCAGAAAATGTGCGTACCCAGCAGTTAGGGCCTGACACGAGAGGGCCCTCATCACCAAGGTGAGGACGCTCCCAGCAGGCTCCAACTGCCACCAGAAGGCTGACGTCACCAAGGTGGGGTGTGCCAGCCAGGCAGGAGTGACCACAGAGCAGAGGGCCCAACTCACAGAAGTGTGAGGAACCCAATTAGGATCAAGCTCTCACCAGACGGCCCACATAACCAAGGGGATGGAAAACAGGCATGACTGTCCTCACACCAGTGGGGCCACATCGGCGAAAGGTGAGGAACACAGCACATGTGGCCTCAAACAAGGGGACACACACCACGAAGGGGCTGGGAGTGAGGCATGCAGAGGGAGACTCACAACACAGGGCCCACAGAATAAAAAAGGTGAGGAATCCAGGAGTTGGGAACTCCAAGCAGGCGGCCGAGAGCACCGACGCTATGGGATACAGGCCACAGTGAACTCACAGCAAAGGGCCCACATCATTAAACTGTGAGCGACCGAGCCGTTGGGACCACAGAACAGAAGTCCCACATGCCCATGGGTATGGGAACCTGGCAGGAGTGTCCTCGCACCACTGGGAACACATCAGAAAATGTGTGGATCCCAGCACTTAGGGCCTGACAGCAAAGGGCACTTATCACCTAGGGGAGGAGGCCCCAGCACGCTCAAACTGCCACCAGAGTGCCCATGTCACCAAGGCGACGTGTGCCAGTCAGGCAGGAGTGACCTCACAGCAGAGGGCACTTCTCCCAGAAGTGTGAGGAACCCATCCAGGATCAGACTCTCACCAGAGTGCCCACATCACCAAGGTGATCGGAGCAAGGCAAGAGTGTCCTCACAGCAGTGTGGCCACATTATACAAAGGTGAGGAACAGAGAACATGTGGCCTAAACCAGAGGACCCACATCTCCAAGGTGCTTGGAGTGAGGCAGGCAGGAGTCGCCTCAAAACACAGGGCCCATAGAATAATAAATGTGAGGAATCCAGCAGTTTGAACCTACCAGCAGACGGCCCAGAGCACCGAGTCTATGCGATCAAGGCCACAGTGAACTCACAACAGTGGGGCCACATCATGAAACGGTGAGCAACTGAGCCATTGGGACCTCAGAGCAGAAGGCCCACATTCCCATGGGGTTGGGAAACTGGCCGGAGTGTACTCGCACCACAGGGCGCACATCACAAAATTTTGGGAGCGCAGGAGTTAGGGCCTGATGCAAGAGAGCCCTCATTACCGAGGGGTGGAGACTCCCAGCAGGCAACAAATCCCAACTGAGGGCCAACGTCGACAAGGTGACGTGTGCCAGCCAGGCAGGAGTGACCTCACCACAGAGGGCCTACCTCACAAAAGGGTGAGCAAACCATCCAGGATAAGACTCTCACAAGAGTATCCACATCACCAAAAGGATCAGAACAAGGCAGGAGGGTCCTCACGCCAGTGTGGCCACATCATAGAAAGGTGAGGATCCCAGAACATGTGGCGTAAATCAGAGGACCCACATCTCCAATGGGCTAGGATTGAGGCAGGCAGGAGTAGCCTCAGAACACAGAGCCCATACAATCAAAAATGTGAGGAATCCAGCAGTTGGAACCTGCCAGCAGGCGGCCCAGAGCATGGAGTCTATGGAATCCAGGCCACAGTGAACTCACAACAGAGGGCTCATATCATGAAACTGTGAGCAACCGAGCCATTGGGAACACAGAGCAGAAGGCCCACATCTCCATGGGAATGGGAACCAGGCAGGAGTGTCCTCGAACCACTTAGGACGAATCAGAAAATGTGGGAACCCAACAGCTAGCGCCTGATGGCAGAGGGCTTTCATCACTGAGGGGAGGAGGCTCCCAGCAGGATCCAACTGCCACCATAGGGCCGACGTCAACAAGGCGGGGTGTGCCAGCCAGGCAAGAGTGACCTCACAGCAGAGGGCCCTCCTTCCATAAGTGTGAAGAGTTCAGACAGGATCAGATTCTCACCAGAGAGCCCACATCACCAAGGGGATGGGAACCAGGCAGGAGTGTCCTCACACCAGAGAGGCCACATCAGTGAAAGGTGAGGAACACAGCACATGTGGCCTCAAACAAGGGGACACACATCACGAAGGGGCTGGGAGTGAGGCATGCAGGAGATTCACAACAGAAGGCCCATAGAATAAAAATGGTGAGGAATCCCGCAGTTGGAAGCTCCAAGCAGGTGGCCCAGAGCACCGGGGCTATGGGATCCACGCCGGAGTGAACTCACAGCAGAGGGCCCACATCATGAGACTGTGAGCAACCCAGCCATTGGGACTTCAGAGCAGAAGGTCCAAATCCCCATGGGGAAGGGAACCAAGCAGGAGTGTCATCACACCAGTGGGCACACATCAGAAAATATGTGGAGCCCAGCAGTCAGGGCCTGATGCCAGAGTGCCGTCATCACCGAGGGGAGGTGGCTCCCAGCAGGCTCCAACTGCTACCAGAGGGCCAATGTCGCCAATGTGGCATGTGCCAGCGAGGCAGGAGTGACCTCAGAGCAGAGGGCCAACCTCACAGAAGTGTGAGGAACACAAAGATGATCAGACTCGCACCAGAGGGCCCGCATCACCAAGGAAATGGGAACCAGGCAGTTGTGTCCTCATACCAGTAGGGCCACATCAGCGAAAGGTGAGGAACCCAGCACATGTGGCCTCAAAGCCGAGGACCCACATCACAAAGGGGCTCGGAGTGAGACAGGCAGGAGTTATCTCTCAACACAGGGCCCATAGAATAAATAAGGTGAGGAATCCCGCAGTTGGAAGCTCCAAGCAGGTGGCCCAGAGCACCGAGGCTATGGGATCCATGCCAGAGTGAACTCACAGCAGAGGGCCCACGTCCTGACACTGTGAGCAACCCAGCTGTTGGGACTTCAGAGTAGAAGGCCCAAATCCCCATGGGGATGGGATCCTGGCAGGAGTGTCATCGCACCAGGGGGCACACATCAGAAAATGTGGGGAGACCAGCAGTTAGGGCCTGACGACAGAGGGCCCTCAACACCGAGGGCACGAGGCTCCCAGCACGCTCCAACTGCAACCAGAGGGCCCATGTGTTCAAGGCGACGTGTGCCAGCCAGGCAGGACTGACCTCACCGCAGAGGGCCTACCTCACAGAAGGGTGAGGAAACCAGCCAGGAAAAGACTCTCTCCAGAGTGCTCACATCACCAAGGGGATCGGAACAAGGCAGGAGGGTCTTCACGCCAGTGTGGTCACATCATAGAAAGGTGAGGATCCCAGAACATGTGGCCTACATCAGTGGACCCACATCTCCAAGGGACTAGGGTTGAGGTAAGCAGGAGTAGCCTCACAACAGAGAGCCCATACAATCAAAAATGTGAGGAATCCAGCTGTTGGAACCTGCCAGCAGGCGGCCCAGAACACGGAGTCTATGGGATCCAGGCCACAGTGAACTCACAACAGAGGGCCCACATCATGAAACTGTGAGAAACCGAGCCGTTGGGACCTCAGAGCAGAAGGCCCACATCCCCATGGAGATGGGAACTTGGCAGGAGTATCCTCTAACCACTTAGCACGAATCAGAAAAAGTGGGAATCCAGCAGTTAGGGCCTGAGGGCAGAGGGCCTTCATCACTGAGGGGAGGAGGCTCCCAGCGGGTTCCAACTGCCACCATAGGGACGACGTTGCCAAGGCGGAGTGTGCCATCCAGGAAGGAGTGACCTCACAGCAGAGGGCCCTACTTCACACTGAAGTGTTCAGACAGGATCCGACTCTCTCCAGAGGGCCCACATCACCAAGGGGTTGGGAACCAGGCAGGAGTCTCCTCACACCAGTGGGGCCACATCATCGAAAGGAGAGGGACCCAGCACACGTGGCCTCAAACCATAGGACACACATCTCCAAGGGGCTGGGTGTGAGGCAGGCAGGAGTAGCCTCAAAACACAGGGCGCATAGAATAAAAAAGGTGAGTAATCCCTCAGTTGGAACCTCCAAGCATGTGGCCCAGAGCACCGAGGCTATGGGATCCATGCCGGAGTGAACTCACAGCAGAGGGCCCACATTCTGACACTGTGAGCAACCCAGACGTTGAGACCTTAGAGCAGAGAACGCACATCCCCATGTGGATGGGACCGTGGCAGGAGTGTACTCGCACTACAGGGTGCACATCAGAAAATTTTGGGAGCCCAGGAGTTCGGGCCTGACGCCAGAGGGCTCTCATTACCGAGGGGAGGAGACTCCCAGCTGGCACCAACACCCAATTAATGGCCCACGTCGCCAAGGTGACGTATGCCAGCCAGGCAGGAGTGACCTCACAGCAGAGGGCCTACCTCACAGAAGGGTGAGGAACCCAGCCAGGATAAGACTCTCACCAGAGAGCACACATCACCAAGGGGATCGAAACAAGGCAGGAGTATCCTCACACCATTGTAGCCCCATTAGAGAAAGGTGAGGAACCCAGAACATGTGGCCTAAACCAGAGGACCCACATCTCAAAGGGGCTCAAAGTGAGGCAGGCAGGAGTAGCCTCACAATACAGGGCCCATAGAATAAAAAAGCTGTGGAATCCAGCAGTTTGAACCTCCCAGCAGGTGGCCCAGCGCACCCGGTCTATGGGATCCAGGCCTCAGTGAACTCACAGCCGGGGTCCCACATCATAAAACTGTGAACAACCCAGCCGGTGGGACCTCAGAGCAGAAGGTCCACATCCCCAGGGGGATGGGAACCTCACAGGAGTGTCCTTGCACCACTTAGCATGATTCAGAAAATGTGGGAAGTCAGCAGTTAGGGCATGGTGCCAGAGGGCCCTGATCACTGAGGGAAGGAATCTCTCAGCAGGCACCAACTTCCACCAGACGGCTGACATTGCCAAGTCACTGTGCGCCAGCCAGGCAGGAGTGACCACAGAGCAGAGGGCCGACCTCACAGAAGTGTGAGGAACGCAACCAGGATTGACTCTCACCACAGGACCCACATCACCAAGGGGATGGAAACCAGGCAGGACTCTCCTCACACCAGTGGGGCCATATCAGCGAAAGGTCAGGAACACAGCACATGTGGCCTCAAACAAGGGGACACACATCACGAAGGGGCTGGGAGTGAGGCATGCAGGAGGAGACTCACAACAGAGGGCCTATAGAGTAAAAATGGCAAGGAATCCAGGAGTTGGAAACTCCAGGCAGGCGGCCCAGAGCACCGACGCTATGGGATACAGGATGGAGTGAACTCACAGCAAAGGGCCCACATGATGAAACTGCGAGCAACCCAGCCGTTGGTGCCACAGAACAGAAGTCTCACATGCCCATTGAGATGGGAATCTGGCAGGAGTGTCATCGCACCACTGGGCTCTCATCAGAAAATGTGTGCACCCCAGCACTTAGGGCCTGACACCAGAGGGCCCTCATCACTGAGGGGAGGAGGCCCCAGCATGCTCCAACTGCCACCAGAGTGCCCACGTCGCCAAGGCGACCTGTGCCAGCCAGGCAGGATTGATCTCACAGCAAAGGGCCCACATCATGAAAGTGTGAGAAACCCAGGCGTTGGGATCACAGAATAGAAGGCCCACATCCCCATGGGAATGGAAACCTGGCAGGAGTGTCATCGCACCACTGGGCGCACATCAGAAAATGTGGGGAGCCCAACAGTTAGGGCCTGACGCCACTGGGCCCTCAGCACCGAGGGCAGGGGGCTCCCAGCACGCTCCATCTGCAACCAGTGGGCACATGTGGTCAAGTCGACATGTGCCAGCCAGGCAGGAGTGACCTCACAGCAGAGGTCCCAACTCCCAGAAGTGTGAGAAGTTCAGCCAGGGTCAGACTCTCACCAGAGGGCCCACATCAGCAAGGGGATGGGAACCAGGCAGGAGTGTCCTTACACCAGTGGGGTCACATCACTAAAAGGTGAGGAAACTGGCACATGTGACCTCAAACCAGAGGACTTACAACACCAAGGGGCTGGGAGTGAAGCATGCAGGAGGAGCCTCACAACACAGAGCCCAACGAATAAAAAAGTTGAGGAATCCAGGAGTTGGAAATTCCGTGCAGGCGTCCCAGAGCACAGAGGCAATGGGATCTAGGCATGAGTGAACTTACACCAGAGAGCCAACATCATGAAACTATGAGCAACTCATGCGTTGGGACCTCAGAGCAGAAAGGCCACATGCCCATGGGGATGGGAACCATACAGGAGTGTCCTGGCACCACTGGGCTCACATCAGAAAACGTGGGGAGCCCAGGAGTTAGAGCCTGACGCCAGAGGACCCTCATCACAGAGGAGAGGAGGTTCCCAGCAGGCTCCAACTACAACCAGAGGCCTGACGTCACCAAGGCAACCGGAGCAAGCCAGGCAGGAATTACCTCACAGAAGAGGGCCCACCTCACCGAAAGGTGAGGAACCCAGCCAGGATCAGACTCTCACCAGAGGGCCCGTATCACCAAGGGGATGGGAACCAGGCAGGAGTGTCCTCACACCAGTTGGGCCACATCATCGAAAGGTGAGGGACCCAGCACACGTGGCCTCAAACCAGAGGACACACATCACCATGGGGCTCGGAATGAGGAAGGCAGGAGGAGCCTCACAACACAGTGCCCATAGAATAAAAAAGGTGAGGAATCCCGCAGTTGGAAACTCCAAGCAGGTGGCATAGAGCATCGAGGCTATGGGATCCATGCCGGAGTGAACTCACAGCAGAGGGCCCACATTCAGACACTGCGAGCAACCCAGCCGTTGGGACCTCGGAGCAGAAAGCCCACATCCCCACGGGGATGGGAACCTGGCAAGAGTGTACTCACACCACAGGCCGCACTTCAGAAAATTTTGGGAGCCCGTGAGTTAGGGCCTGATGCCAGAGGGCCCTAATTACCGAGGGGAGGAGACTCCCAGCAGGCACCAACTCCCAACTGAGGGCCCACATTGCCAAGGTGACGTGTGCCAGCCAGGCAGGAGTGACCTCAAAGCAGAGGGCCCACCTCCCAGAAGTGTGAGGAATCCAGCTAGGATGAGACGCTCACCAGAGGGCCCACATCACCAAGGGGATGGGAACCAGGCAGGAGTGTCCTCACACCTGTGGGGCCATATCAGCGAAAGGTAAGGAACACAGCACATGTGGCCTCAAACAAGGGGACACACATCACGAAGGGGCTGGGACTGAGGCATGCAGGAGGAGACTCACAACAGAGGGCCCATAGAATACAAAAGGCAAGGAATCCAGGAGTTGGAAACTCCAGGCAGGCGGCCCAGATCACCAACGCTATGGGATACAGGCCGGAGTGAACTCACAGCAAAGGGCCCACATCATGAAACCGTGAGCAACCCAGCCGTTGGGACCACAGAACAGAAGTACCACATGCCCATGGGGATGGGAACCAGACAGGAGTGTCCTCGCACCACTTGGCACACATCAACAAAAGTGTGGAGCCCAGCACTTAGGGCCTGACAACAGAGGGTCCTCATCACTGAGGGGAGGAGGCCCCAGCGTGCTCCAACTGCCTCCAGAGTGCCCATGTCGCCAAGGTGACGCGTGCCATCCAGGCAGGATTGATCTCACAGCAGAGGGACCACATCATGAAAGTGTGAACAACCCAGCCGTTGGGACCTCAGAATAGAAGGCCCACATCCCCATGGGGACGGGAACCTGGCAGGAGTGTCATCGCACCACTGGGCGCACATCAGAAAGTGTGGGGAGCCCAACAGTTAGGGCCTAATGCCACTGGGCCCTCATCACCGAGGGGAGGAGTCTCCCAGCAAGCTCCATGTGCAACCAGTGGGCCCATGTGGCAAAGGCGACGTGTGCCAGCCAGGCAGGAGTGACCTCACTGCCGAAGTCCCACCTCCCAGAAGTTTGAAGAGTTCAGCCAGGGTCAGACTGTCATCATAGGGCCCACATCACCAAGCGGATGGGAACCAGGCAGGAGTGTCCTTATACCAGTGGGGCCACATCACTGAAAGATGAGGAAACCGGCACATGTGACCTCAAACCTGAGGACCTATATCACCAAGGGACTGGGAGTGAGGCAGGCAGGAGGAGCCTCACAACACAGGGCCCAACGAATAAAAAAGTTGAGGAATCCAGGAGTTGGAACCTCCCAGCAGGCGGCCCAGAGCACAGAGGCTATGGGATCTAGGCATGAGTGAACTAACACCAGGGAGCCAACATCATGAAACTGTGAGCAACCCAGGCGTTGGGACCTCAGAGCAGAGAGCCCACATCCCCATGGGGATGGAAACCCTACAGGAGTGTCCTGGCACCACTGGGCTCACATCAGAAAACGTGGGGAGCCCAGCAGTTAGAGCCCGATGCCAGAGGGACCTCATCACAGAGGAGAGGAGGTTCCCAGGAGGCTCCAACTGTCACCAGAGGCTCGACATCACCAAGGCAACCGGAGCAAGCCAGGAAGTAGTTACCTCACAGAAGAGGGCCCACCTCACAAAAGGGTGAGGAACCAAGCCAGGATCAGACTCTAACCAGAGGGCCCATATCACCAAGGGGATGGGAACCAGGCAGGAGTGTCCTCACACCAGGTGGGCCACAACATCGAAAGGTGAGGGACCCAGCACACGTGGCCTCAAACCAGAGGACACACATCACCATGGGGCTCGGAGTGAGGAAGGCAGGAGGAACCTCACAACACAGGGCCCATAGGGTAAAAGAGGTGAGGAATCTTGCAGTTGGAAATTCTAAGCAGGTGGCACAGAGCACCGAGGCTATGGGACCCATGCTGGAGTGAACTCACAGCAGAGGGCCCACATTCTGACACTGTGAGCAACCCACACGTTGGGACCTCAGAGCAGAAAGCCCACATCCCCAAGGGGATGGGCACCTGGCAGGAGTGTACTCGCACTACAGGGCGCACATCAGAAAATTTTGGAAGCCCATGAGTTAGGGCCTGACGCCAGAAGGCCCTCAATACAGAGAGGAGGAGACTCCCAGCAGCCACCAACTCCCAACTGAGGGCCAACATCTCCAAGGTGACCTGTGCCAGCCAGGCAGGAGTGACCTCACAGCAGAGGGCCCACCTCCCAGAAATGTGAGGAATCCAGCCAGGATCAGACTCTCACCTTAGGGCCCACATCACAAAGGAGATGGGAACCAAGCAGGAGTGTCCTCACACCAGTGGGCCCACATCAATAAAGGTGAGGAAACTGGCACATGTGGCCTCAAACCAGAGGACCTACATCACAAAGTGGCTGGGAGTGAGGCAGGCAGGAGTAGCGTCACAACACAGGGCCCAAAGAATAAAAAAGGTGGGAATCCAGCAGTTTTAACCCACCAGCAGGCATTTCAGAGCACAGAGTCTATGGGATCTAGGCCTGAGTGAACGAACACCAGAAAGCCAACATCATGAAACTGTCAACAACACAGGCATTGGGACCTTAGAGCAGAAGGCCCACATGCCCATGTGAATGGGAACGTGGCAGGAGTGCCCTCACACCACTTAGCACGTATCAGAAAATGTGGGAACCCAGCAGTTAGGTCCTGATGCCAGAGGGCCTCATCACAGAGGGGAGGAGGCTCCCAGCAGGCTCCAACTGCCACCAGAGGGCCGACGTCGCCAAGGTGGGGTGTGCCAGCCAGGCAGGAGTGACCTCAGAGCAGAGGGCCCACCTCAAAGAAGTGTGAGGAACCCAACCAGTATCAGACTCTAAACAGAGGGCCCACATCACCAAGGGTCTGGGAGTGAGGCAGGTGTCTGGACGGGCACATTTAACTATAATTTCCCACTAGGAAGAGGAATTAACCAAAGGGTCAGAGTGCCGTGCTGGACCCTGATTACAGCCTGAAGCAAACCTGCGGTTTTATGGCCAGCTTACAAAAAAGCGAGTTAAGAAAGGAAATCAGGGGCACTGTAATTCACCAACCTGCAGAGTTAAAAATGACAGCTATTAGCAAAAATATATTGAAGTAAGTCTGCGAAGAGGACTTGAAAACGAGGCAGAATTGCAGGAATCATATTTCGGGAGGTAGATTGGAATTACATTTAAAGCATATGAAAAGCGGCAGATCTTTGACAGTGATGCACTTGGACAAAAAGTGTCTATACATTTTTTCCTGAATATATTCAGGAAAAAACGCATATGCCCTTTTTGGCCAACCAAGCACTCGAACAATGGAAATCCGCACTAAAATGAAGTCTCATTGCCAATTCGTCAAAAGGGCCATCTGAAAAAAGTGTAAAAACCAGAAACACAGGACAGGCCATGGAGAACAGGGAGCCTTGTATGCTGATGGGCGGGATGTAAATTGCCAACAGACACTCTGGAGATGTTTATGGTGTATCCTGAAACATCTAAAAAACAAAGCTACAGAGCCTAGGGCACTTCCACTTATGGCCCTATAGCTTAGGAATATTAAAATCAACAAGACACAGCCAACACAAAATTTAAGGCTGCTGCGTTTACAAGAACCTCGAGACCAGTACAAATTAAATATCCCAGAAAGAAAAAAATGGATAAAGAAGTTGTGCTACTTACGTACATCAGAATATCACTCAGCAGTGAAATCAATATCATCAGGCCGGTAGCAGCAAATTGAGTGGATTTAATTATGATGATTCTAAGAGAAATATATCACACAGAGAAAGATAATTATCATAAGATATCACTAATAGATGGCGTGTAAACTTGGCTACACATAAACTGAATTACAAAACCGAACAGAGTCTCACATTTAGATAAAAACTTATGCTTGCTTAAAGGGAAAGTTGAGTTGGGGTGCTGTATAAAACCAGAGATTGAAATTAGCACACATACTGTTCCATAAGCCAAATATGTAATAGATAAGACCTACTCTTTGCTCAACGAAATAGACTCATCCATGGTGTATCACTTCACACCTGTTAGAATGGGCATCATCAGAAAATCTACAAACAACAAATGCTGGAAAGGGTGTGGAGATAAGGAACCCTCTTCCACTATTTTTGGGAATGTTAATTGATAAAGTCACTGTGGAGAACATTATGGAGTTTCTTATAAAACTAACAATAGAATTACCATATGATACAACAATCCCACTACTGGGCATATACCCAGACAAAACCATAAATCAAAAAGAGACATTCACCGCAATGTTATTCCATCACTATTTACACTATCCAGGTAATGGAAGCAACCTAAATGCCCACAGACAGACGAATGTATAAAGATGTGGTACATATATAAAATGCAATATTACTAAGCCATAAAAAGGAATGAAATTGGGTCATTTGTAGAGACGTTGATGGATCTAGAGACTGTCATACAGAGTGAAGTAAGTCAGAAAGAGAAAAACAAAACAAATCTTGTATATTAATGCATATATGTGGAACCTAGAAAAATTGTACAGATGAACGGTTTTACAAGGCAGAAATAGAGCCAGATGTAGACAACAAACTTATGGACACCAACGGGGGAAAGCTGTTGGGGAGGTGGTGTTGGGAGGAGTTGAGAGATTGGGATTGGCATGTATACATTTATATGTATAAAATAGATAACCAATAAGAACCTGCTGTATAAAAAATAAAACAAAATTCAAAATTAAAAAAAATAAAATTAAAAAAAGTAAAACAGAAAAAATATTCTGCCTTTCACATACATGTAATTATATGAATAAATTATTTCCATGCATATATCTGGAAATACAGAAAAGAGGAATAAAATCTACCTTGAACCAAACACGAAAAAAAGAAAAAGGAAAACAGAACCCACCAGTTACACAGAGGAAAATCGTATCAGGGCACTTGCTCCACTTGTAAACAATTCAGAATTTGGTCAGTGGTGGGGAATCATCTCCCATTCAGCCAGCACGCCCCACGCAACAAGCGTCCTCATGGCAAAGCTGGGGGACCGTGCTGAAGCATCAGTGAGTAAACGTGGGCCGAGCCCCAGGTCAGCTGCTGCTGAAATGTTCCCACCCTTCCCAGGTAAAATACCTGAATATGTACAAGGAATTGAAAGCCTAGAGGAAGGGCCATGGAACCACATGAGTGAAAGCATGCCTGCCAACTTGGTGCCTGCAGGCCAGCCAGGATGGTCCTGGCCCTGGGTACTCTTTTGGAAGCTTTCCATTTCCCTGCCTGAGATACCCCTGCTGTCCCGGCCCCCACTGCTTTCTTCCTTCCTCACCTCTGCCCAGGGAGAAATTCCAGCGGCAGCTATGGGTGACACATCCTCTGCTTTAGCAGATGACATCTTGGCAACTGCTGCAGAAAATCCAGCAGAGCCCCACTCACACTGCGCCACCCACAAATCCGTGGCCTCTCACTCCCTCCCACCAGCCCAGCCCCGAGACTGCTGACAGGGCAGAGAAAATGGCGTCAGGCACAGCTGCAGGGCTCTTGCTGCCTGGAGCTGTGTTTATATTGATCTGAACCCAGGCACACCTGAGGAGGGCTGGCCGGCACAGTCAGGCTTCCCAGGCCAGCCAATAATCACCCCTCAGGGGCTCACAGTTGCAGAAAATGGAACTTGCTGAATCGGCCAGGTCCAAGGAACAGGTGTGGGCTCCTGAGAGTCAGGATAGACAAGGGGCTGCAGCTCTGGCTTGTTTTCTAATCATATTATCTGGCCCATGAGTGGGAGACAACTTCAAGAAAACCCTCTCCTAATGAGAGAAACCCAGGAGTCAGGGAGAGGAGGGGTGGGTGGTGGGTGGAGACAAAGGGCTGGTGCCCTGGGTGCAGTGGAAGTCTCTGGAAGACCAGGTGGAGGGAGGCCGCACAGAGTGATGACCAGGGTCACAGACCTGTTGGAGCTGCTGTTTGTTAGTTCAAGTCCTGCTCTGAGGTGCTCTGTGTCAGATCTGAGCAACAGGTGAGCTGGGAGTGCTCTGCAATGAGGGCTATGCACACGGTTCCTGTGTGCCCAGCCCTGCCACAGTACCTGCAAGGGTAGCTCTGTATCATGGGAGGGGCCTGACCACGTGAGCCCCATGGGCTGCAGGGGACCTGCCCAGGGAACCCCATATCCAGGGAGGGGTCTGACCACGAGAGCCCCGTGGGCTGGGGTTGGGGTGGGGGTGGGGTACTTGCTCGGGTGAGCTCCATATCCTGGGATCGGCCTGACCTCGAGAGACCCATGGGCTGCTGGAGTCCTGGTAAAGGATATCAGGACTGTCAGTGAAGCCATTGAGGATATACCTCCAGTAGTTCCTAAATCCTACATCCTGCTGTTCATTCTACCAACCACCAGGACTTGGTATTCTGTATTAGTCTTCAATGATGCCTTGTTTTGTATTCCATTAGTCCCAGAGTTACAAGACATTTTGGCTTGTGAGTGGCAGGACTCAACATACAACTAAAATAATACTTCCGGACCGCCTTGCACCAAGGGTTCAAAAATTCCCACACCATCTTTGGGGAAAGCTCAGCTAAAGACCTAAAAGTTCTACTTCTGGAAAAGGAAACACTCCTTCAATATGCAGACGACATTCTGATCGCCAGCCCTACTAAGGAGGCCTCAGAACTACCAAGCCAATAAAGGATAGAAGTTGTCCAAGAAAAAGCTCAAATATCACAGACTACGGTGACCTGCCTGGGCTTCATTCTCACAGAAGGTTGGAGAAGCCCATCCCAGGAAAGGGAAGAAACAATTTACAGCCTTACCCATTTCTAAAACTAGAAGACATCTTAGGGGTTCCAGGGGAGGCCAGGGTTTGCTGTTTCAGGATCCCTAACTACAGTCTACTAGCTGGGCCTCTATATGAAACACTGAATGAAAAGATGATGATCCTTTTGAATAGAATCCAGAAGTGGCCTTTCAAGAATTGAAAGAGCAGTCAATTCAGACCCTTGCCCTGGAACTCCCTAAATTAGCTAAACCCTTTGACCTTTACATTCCTGGTGAAAGGTGAATCGCCATTGGAGTATTAGTGCAAAAACTGGGACCACTTGAAATGGAACAATGCAAGAATGCCATCCAGGTATGATAAACGACAGTCACTAAGGGGCTTGGCCCACCGCGACATCTGGCCAAGATACTATCGGTATCTAAAAACCTGGAAATCAGCAGCCCAAAAGGCCACCTCACTCTTAAGGGAAATGTACCCCACGTGGTGATCCTAACCCCCAACCATGCCCTGAAGTTGCAGGGTTTGCTCCATGGGCACACTGACCTCGATTGAGGAGGCCCTCCAACTCCAACCTCCAGAGAGATAACCGGGGGCAGCGGGGCACCATGACGACTCGTGTGACCATCACTTGACCTGGAGTTTCTCTAATAAAACAACAAGAGTGTGTCCCAAATGAGTAGACTACTGCTTGCAGGACTTACTGCACCCAGAGAGGAGCTAATAATCTTGGCGGGGAACCGTATATCATGCTGTCACCATAGAAAACCCTAGAGACACCATGATGATGGTGGCCAATAAGACTGGCTGGACTCCTGTTTACTTCAAAAGGCTGTTGACTTAGGGGCCATCATGGTCCTTCACCACAACTGACCCTGGACTGTCTGGGACTTGAGCGGGCAGGGTCCTGACACCTGGTGCTGTTTTTACGTTAATTCAGGGGCCTAATTGAAGAAAGCGCAGACTACTGGTCAGAGAATCTAGGCTGGCAGAAACGGTCAGCCTAAGGTGGCCCAACAAATGTGGGGCAGGTTGAAACTGGACCTCACAGCATCACTGAACATCTCTTTCCTGGACCCTTAAAGGTCATTAGAATCTATAACACTTCCAATACTGGTGCTCAGGCAGACGAGCAGGGAGGCAGGAGGCCTGGGGACAATCAACATCACCTGGAGGCTGCTGGGGTGAAGGTCTGACCCTCGCCCACGGGTATGAGGGCTCCTCAGTCAGCAGTTATAGAAGAAGGGTCTGCACCCTCAGCACTCCAAGAATGAGGAAGGGGACAAAAGGCAGAAGAGGGGTTTGTCCCAGACAAAGCCCCTTAAAAATCCCTAGGAGATAAAAATAGAATCTGGGCAATAAAATAAAGTCTAACCATTTTTATGCTTTGTGCTTTGTCTAATTTCAAGTGTTCCTAGGGTCCCGCATACAGAGGTTCCACACCCGGCACTTCAGACCAGATTTCCTAGTGCAGAATGGCTGGATCGACACATCAGCTCTTGGGGCCCACTGCAGACTCCACGATATAGAGCCTGAGCTGCAGCCAACCAGGCCCTCGAGAGTTCCACCGCTTCCCTCCCACTGACTCTGACAGGATCTCTACACAGCAGCCCAACCCACAGCCCACAGGGTAGAACATGCTCTCACCTCTCCATTCTCTGATCAAAATATTAAGTTTCCTTTGCTTCTGAACCAAACTCAGTCTCCATGTGTTGGCTCCAATGACAATGGGCAGGGGGACACTTGTTGGGGTCCACTCTGGACGATCAGTAACTGAAATTGAGAACTTTGTAACTTCAATGAACAGATGTGTGAGCCAAACTGTAATTAACATAGAACAGTGTATAAGGCTCGGGTAAAATAAGATGTTTCTAACACTTCCATTTGATATTTCCATCACTTTATTATAAGCAAGTTCAGTGAAAAGGTTTGTCTTCTTTGTCAGGTCAATATTAGAGAAACGAAGTGATTTCTTTCCAAGGATGTACATCTAATAATCTTGGTTAAAGCTTTGGACTTGTTTTAAATGCTTTTTTATTGAAAATTACACCTCTCTTTCAGCTCCCCCATTTCTGAGAAGTATAAAATCTTATAATTTATTATTACCAAAGGGGAAAGGTGGGAAGAGGGACAAATTAACAGTTTGGGATTAACACATACACACAGCTATGTATAAAATCGATCATCAACAAGGAACTACTGTACAGCACAGGGAATTACACTCAATATTTTGCAATAACCTATAAAGGGAAATAATCTGAAAAAGAATAGACATTTTAATTGACATCATCTATCAATGACAGTTAAACTGGAACCTAAGGGAAGCCGGTGGTGAGTGCTTCTGACCCTGAAGACTTCAATCATCTAAAGTTTGGACTCTGCCTACTTCCCAAGGCCCTTAATGAACATATGTGTAGCCGTAGCTTAAAAAATTCCCCAGGTTGGGTTGCAGAGAGACACTGATTTTGAAAAAGCCCTGGTGTTCTCCTCACATGAATGGGACCCTTCCTATAGCTAAAGCATGCCTGTCACACCCAGAGGATGGTATACCGTTTCATCGGGAAGAGTTCGGAAAAGGTATCTCATCTCCTCATTTCCTGGTGCTCGGGTTCACCCCTCCAGCGTCTTTACTAACAGTCTCCCCACTTGGAGATGTCAGCACTGTCAACATCCTGTTGCATACAGTTTGGAATTTGTCCAGAGGATGAAGCAGAAGGAGGAGGAACAATGAGAGACGAGTCCTAGGTGTTCAAACAGGCACATGTCACTCTAATTTCCAATCAGGAAGACAAATTGACCAAAGACTAGGTTTGCCCACAGAAACAGAATAGGGCTTGAGGTAATCCCACTGCTTTGTGGCCAGTTCCCAAAAACACAAGTTGAAAAATGGAACTCAGGGGCACTAAAATTCACGAAACTGCAGAGCTGAAAATATCTATCACTGAAAAATGTCTTGAGGAAAGTCAGAGAAAAGGACTTGTAAGCAACAGAGAATGGCAGGAAAAGGATTGGAAGAGGTAGAAAGGACTCGCCATTAAGCACAAGAAAAGGGGCTGAACATTGCCAACATTGCAGTTGGCCAAAAAGGGAGTATGCGTCTTTTTCTGTATATATTCAAGAAAAGGGCATACATATTTTTAGCCAACCAAACAGGTGGGCACTGGAAATCAATACTACAAAAGATATGACTTTGCATCAGTCAGAAGAGCTGTCCTCATAAAGTGTAAACACCAGAAATGCAGGACAGGGCAAGGAGAAAAGGGATCCCTGTGAGGCTTATATTGGAAATGTATATTGCCAACGATCACTCTGGAGAAGTGTATTGTGTTTACTAAAGCATCTAAAAAATGAGCTACAGAGCACAGGGCACTTGCACTCATGGACGTATATCTTGGGAAAAACAAAAATCGAGAGGACACAGGCACCCCAGTGTTTACCGCCTCTCTGTTTAAAAGATCCTCGAATAGTATATAAGATAAATGTCTCTGGAGGGAAAAAATGGATAGAGATGTGGTACTTATGTAGAGTGGAATATTACTCAGCCTGGAAATCAATGAAATATGGCAATTTGTAACAACTCCAGAGGAGTTACGTATGATCATACAAAGCCACATAATACTAAAAGAAAAAGAAATAAGATATCACTAATACATGGAATGTAGACTTGGTTATGCATGAACTGAATTACAAAACAGAACGGGATCTCAAATTTAGAAAACCAACTTATGCTTGCTTAAGGAGAAAGGTGAGCTGGGGTGCTACATAAAATCAGAGATTGAAATTAGCACAGATACCGTTCATTAAGCCAAATATGTAATAGACAAAACCTACTACTTGGTCAACGAAATGGACTCAACACCCCATATTCAGCGCCTAGGAATATACCTGACTTGTAAGAGTCTTAAAACCTATCAATTTATATGTCTCTGTAAGAGAATCAAGCATATCTACAGCAACATATATGCAGCAGTTAAAATCAGTTAAATCCCATTATCAAAATAAATTTCAAAAACAAAACACAATGACAGTGAAATAGAGAGCAATTCTTAATTCATTCAGGGCTTGTGATGCAACCAGGATTTACGACATCTACACCCAGAGCTGGGTGAGATAGAAGACTGGACACTTGCGGTGGATAAGATTGGTGAGGTTCGGTGAGCAAATGAAGACCCTTTGAAATAACACTGCATGGTAGCCATTCCAAGGGTCCCAACTCTCCAGGTTTAAGGGAATCTCCCTTCAGCTAAAACAGACATGGGTACCCAGAGTATGGTCCACCGTGTGATTGGGAAACGTTTTTAAATGCATCTCAGTTTTCGTCTCCTGGTACTCGGGTTCACCATTCCAGACGCCTTACTAACACTCTCCCCACCTGGAGAGTCAGTGCCTTTAAACTCCTGTTTAGCTCATTTTGCAATTTCTGTGCAAGATGAACAGGAATAGGGAGAACTAATGAGAGCCTACCTGTAGGTGTCTGCAGGGGCAAATATAACTCTCATTTCCCACCAGGAAGAGGAATTAACCAAAGGCTCATCATGCCATGCCGGAACCAGATTAGGGCCAGAAACAATGCTATGGTATTGTAGCCAGCTCAAAAGAAAACGAGTTGAGGCAAGGAGCTCAGGGGCACTGTAATTCACAAACATGCAGAGCTATAAATAACAGGTATCGTCCAAAAATATACAGAAATAAGGCTGCAAAGAGGACTTGAAAGTGGGGCAGAATTGCAGGAAACAAATTTCAGGGGGTAGACAGGAAATGCATTTAAAGCATAGGAAAAGAGGCAAAATGTTGACGGTGATGCACTTGGCCCAAAAGGGTGTATATGCTTTTTCCTAAATGTATTCAGGCAAAAACGCATACACACATTTTGACCAACCAAGCAAGCTTGCAAAGGAAATCGGCACTACAATGAAGTCTCAATGCCCCAGTCAAAATGGCCATATGAAAAAAGTGTGAAATCCAGAAAGGCAGGACAGGCCATGGAGAACCAGGAACCTTGTTATGCTGATGGGCCGGATGTAAATTGCCAACAGCCACTCTGGAAAAGTGTATGGTGTTTCCTGAAACACGTAAGAAACAAAGCAACACAGCCTATGTCACTTCTAGTTATGGTCTTTTAGCTTAGAAAAGTTAAAATCAGAAAGACAAAACCACCCCAAAATTTGGGACGGCTCTGTTTAGAACAACCTCGTCTACCCTACAAGTTAAATATCCCAGAATGCAAAAAATGGATAAAGAAGTTGCAGTACATACGTATAATGGAATACCACTCAGCAAGGAAATCTATGTCAGCAGGCCCATGGCGGCATAAGGAATGGATTCAGGTACGACGTTTCAAAGTGAAATAAGTACACAGAAAATGAAACCTCATAAGATGTCACTAATACACGGAAGGTAAACTTGGCAACAAATGAATTGAATTACAAAATAGAACAGGGTTTCAAATTACAAAACAAACTTATGCTTGCTTAAGGGGAAAGGTTAGTTGCCTTGCTACATAGAACCAGAGATTCAAATTAGCACTTACCGTTCCATAATCCAAATATGTAATAGACAAGACCTACTCCTTGCTCAACGAAATGGACTCAACACCCCATATTCAACGCCTAGGAATATACCTGACTAGGAAGAATCTTAAAACCCATGGATTTATATGTCTCCATAAGAGACTCAAGCATGGGTACAGCGGCATAAACGCAGCAGTAAAAATCCGATAAATGCGATTATGAAAATAAATTTCACAAACAAAACACAATGACAATGAAATAGAGAGCAATTCTTAAATAATTCACTCAGGGCTTGTGATGCAACCTGGATTTACCACATCTACACCCAGAGCTGGATGAGACATAAGGCGGGACACTTCGGGCTGATAGCATTGGTGAGGTTCGGTGAGCAAATGAAGACCCTTCGAAGTCATACTGCATGGTTCTCATTCCATGGGTTCCAACTCTCCAGGTTCAACGGATTCTTCCTACAGCTAAGACATGCATGGGAGACCCAGAGTATGGACAACCGTGTGATTGGGAAACGTTTTTAAATGCATCTCAGATTTCGAACCCTGGTATTCGGGTTCACCATTCCAGATGCTTTACTAACACTCTCCCTACTTGGAGAGTAAGTGCCCTAACCTCCTGTTTGGCACAGTTTGCAATTTCTGCGCAAGATGAACAGGAATTGGGAGAACCAATGAGAGACTAGCTGTAGGTGTCTGCACGGGCAAATATAACGCTGATTTCCCACCAGGAAGAGGAATTAACCAAAGGCTTAACGTGCCCTGCCGGAAACAGATTAGGGCCTGAAGCAATCCTGCGGTTTTGCGGCCAGCTCACAAGAAAGCGAGTTGAAGAATGGAGCTCATGGGCACTGTAATTCACAAATATGCAGAGTTATAAATGATAGCTATCATCCAAAAATATATTGAAGTAAGTCTGCGAAGAGGACTTGTAAGCAGGACAGAATGTCAGGAAAGCGATTTCAGGGGGTAGACTGGAATTGCACTTAAAGCATAGGAAAAGAGACAGAACATCGACAATGATGCACTTGGAAAAAAAGGGCGTACGCGTTTTTTCCTTAATATATTGAGACACAGCCATACGCATGAAGTATGCGTGTAAAAGAAATCTGCACTACAATGAAGTCTCACTGCCCCCCCCACCCGCTGGTGAAAAGGGCCGTCTGAAAAATATGTAAAATGCAGAAAGTCAGGACAGGACATGGAGAACAGGGAGCCTTGTTATGCTGATGGGCTGGATGTAAATTGCCAGCAGCCACTGTGGAGAAGTGTATGGTGTTTCCTGAAATACGTAAGAAATACAGCCTATGGCACTTCCACTTAAGGTCCTAAAGCTTATGGAAATTAAAATCAAAAACACACAGCCACCTCAAAATTTGGCACGGCTCTGTTTACAAGAACCTCGTCTACTGTACCTGTTAAATTTTCCAGAAAGCGAGAAATGGATAAAGAAGTTGTGATACGTATGTACAAAGGAATATCACTCAGCATTGAAATCTATGTCATCAGGCCCATAGTGGCATAGTGAGTGAATTCAGATACGGTGATTCAACGTGAAATGTGTCACACAGAAATAGAAACATCATAAGATATCAGTAGTACACGGAACGTAAACTTGGCTACACATGAACTGACTTAAAAAACAGAACAGTGTCTCAAACTTAGAAAACCAACCTATGCTTGCTTATGGGGAAAGGTGAATTGAGGTGCTGCATAAAAAAAGAGATTGAAATTACCACAGATACCGTTCCATAAGCCAAATATGTAATAGACAAGACCTACTACTTGCTGAACGAAATGTACTCAACACCCCATACTCAAGGCCTAGAAATACACCTGAGTACTAAGAATCTTAAAAGCCATGGATTTATATGTCTCTGTAAGAAAATCAAGCGTGTGTACAGTGGCATAAATGCAGCAGTGAAAATCCGATAATTCTCATTATCAAAATAAATTTCAAAAATAAAACACAATGACAGTGAAATAGAGAGCAATTCTTAAATAAGTCACTCAGGGCTTGTGAGGCCACCTGTATTTACCACATCTACACCTAGAGCTGGGTGAAACATAAGGCTGGATACTTCGGGATGATAGCATTGTGAGGTTCGGTGAGCAAATGCAGACGCTTGCATGTCATACTGCATGGTACCCATTCCATGGGTCCCAACACTCCAGGTTCAAGGGATTCTTACTTCAACTAAGACATGCATGGGAATCCCAGAGTATGTTCCACCATGTGATTGGGAAAAGTTTTTAAATGCATCTCAGTTTTCATGCCCTGGTATTCGGGTTCACCATTCCAGATGCTTTACTAACACTCTCCCATTTTGGAGAGTCACTGCCTTTAACCTCCTGTTTGGCACAGTTTGCAAATTCTGCGCAAGATGAACAGGAATAGGGAGAACCAATGAGAGACTAGCTGTAGGTGTCTGCACGGGCAAATGTAACGCTCATCACCCACCAGGAAGACGAATTAACCAAAGGATCAGCGTGCCCTGCCGGAAACAGATTAGGGCCTGAAGCAATCCTGCGGTTTTGTGCCCAGCTCACAAGAAAGCGAGTTGAAGAAAGGAGATTAGGGGGACTGTAATTCACAAACCTGCAGAGTTATAAATGACAGCTATCCTCCAAAAATATATTGAAGTAAGCCTGCGAAGAGGACTTGAAAGCGGGCCAGAATTTCAGGAAAACGATTGCAGGGGGTATACAGGAATTGCACTTAAAGCATAGGAAAAGAGGCAGAACGTCGCCAATGATGCACTTGGCCAAAAAGGACGTATGCGTTTTTTCCTGAATATATTCAGGAAAAAACGCATACGCCCTTTTTGGCCAACCAAGCAAGCCTGTAAAGGAAATCTGCACTACAATGAAGTCTCACTGCCCCCCTGGCAAAAGGGCCATCTGAAAAAAGTGTAAAATCCAGATAGGCAGGACAGGACATGGAGAACAGGGAGCCTTGTTATACTGATTGGCAGGATGTAAATTGCCAACAGCCACCCTGGAGAAGTGTATGGTGTTTGCTGAAACACGTAAGAAGCAAAGCATCACAGCCTATGGCACTTCCACTTATGGTCGTATAGCTTAGGGAAATTCAAATCAAAAACACACAGCCACCTCAATGTTAGGGACGGCTGTGTTCACAAGAACCTCGTCTACAGTACCAGGTAAATGTCCCAGAAACCAAAAAATGGATAAAGAAGTTGTGGTACGTACGTACAATGGACTATCACTCAGCAATTAAATCTGTGTCATCAGGCCCGTAGCGGCATAGTGAGTGGATACAGGTACGGTGAATCTATGTGAACTAAGTAACACAGAAAAAGAAACATCATAAGATACCACTAATAAACGGAATGTAAACTTGACTACACATGAACTGAATTACAAAACAGAACATGGTCTCAAATTTAGAAAACAAACTAGTGCTGGCTTATGGGGAAAGGTGCGTTGGGGTGCTGCATAAAACCAGACACAGAAATTAGCACAGATACCTTTCCATAAGCCAAATAAGTAACAGAAAAGACCAACTCCTGGCTCAACGAAATGGACTCAACAACCCATAATCAACGCCTAGGAATATACCTGACTAGGAAGAATCTTAAAACCTATGGATTTTTATGTCTCCGTAAGAGAGTCAAGCGTGTGTACAGCGACATAAAGGCAACAGTGAAAATCCGATAAATCCCATTATCAAAATAAATTTCAAAAACAAAATACAATGACAGTGAAATATAGAGGATTTCTTAAATAATTCACTAAGGGCATGTGAGGCAACCTGGATTTACCACATCTACACCCAGAGCTGGTTGAGACATAAGGCTGGACACTTCAGGCTGATAGCATTGGTGAGGTTCGGTGAGCAAATACAGAACGTTTGTAGTCATACTGCATGGTAACAATTCCATGGGTCCCAACTCTCCAGGTTAAAGGCATTCTTCCTTCAGCTAATACCTGCATGGGAAACCCAGAGTATGGTCCACCGTGTGATTGGGAAATGGTTTAAAATGCATCACAGTTTTCGTATCCTGGTCCTCGGGTTCACCATTCCAGACACTTTACTAACACTCTCCCCACTTGGAGAGTCAGTGCATTTAACCTCCTCTTTGGCACAGTTTGCAACTTCTGCGCAAGATGAACAGGAATAGGGAGAACCAATGAGAGACTTGGAGTAGGTTTCTGCATGGGCCAATGGAACACTCATTTCCCACCAGGAAGAATAATTAACCAAAGCTCAGTATGCACTGCCCGAAACAGTTTAGGGCCTGAAGCATTCCTGCGGTTCTGTGCCCAGCTCACAAGAAAGCGAGTTGAAGAAAGGAGCTCAGGGGCTCTGTAATTCACAAACCTACAGAGTTATAAATGACAGCTATCCTCCAAAAATATATTGCAGTAAGCCTGCGAAGAGGACTTGAACGCGGGGCAGAATTTCAGGAAAACGATTGCAGGGGGTAGACTGGAATTACACTTAAAGCATAGGAAAAGAGGCAGAACGTCGACAATGATGCACTTGGCCAAAAAGGGCGTATGCGTTTTTTCCTGAATATATTCAGGAAAAAACGCATACGCCCTTTTTGGCCAACCAAGCAAGCCTGTAAAGGAAATCTGCACTACAATGAAGTCTCACTGCCCCCCGGCAAAAGGGCCATCTGAAAGAAGTGCAAAATCCTGATAGGCAGGACAAGACATGGAGAACAGGGAGCCTTGTTATGCAGATTGGCATGATGTAAACTGCTAACAGCCACCCTGAAGAAGTGTATGGTGTTTCCTGAAACATGTAAGAAACAAAGCAACACAGCCTATGGTACTTCCACTTATGGTCCTATAACTTAGGGAAATTCAAATCAAAAACACACAGCCACCTCAAAGTTTGGGACGGCTGTGTTCACAAGAACCTCATCTACAGTACCAGGTAAATATCCCAGAAACCAAAAAATGGATAAAGAAGTTGTGGTACGTACGTACAATAGAATATCACTCAGCAATGAAATCTGTGTCATCCGGCCCATAGTGGCATAGTGAGTGGATTCAGTTACGGTGATTCTACGTGAACTACGTCACACAGAAAGTGAAACATCATAAGATATCACTAATATATGGAATGTAAACTTGACTACACATGAACTGAATTACAAAACAGAACAGGGTCTCTAATTTTGAAAATCAACTAGTGCTTGCTTACGGAGAAAGGTGCGTTGGGGTGCTGCATAAAACCAGAGACTGAAATTAGCACAGATACCATCCATAAGCCAAACATGTAACAGACAAGACCTACTCCTTGCTTAACGAAATGGACTCAACACCCCATATTCAACGCTCAGGAATATACCTGACTAGGAAGAATGTTAAAACCAATGGATTTATATGTCTCCGTAAGAGAATCAAGCGTGTGTACAGCGGCGGAAAAGCAGCAGTGAAAATCCGATAAATCCCATTATCAAAATAAATTTCAAAAACAAAACACAATGACAGTGAAATAGAGAGCAATTCTTAAATAATTCACTCAGGGCATGTGAGGCAACATGGATTTACACATCTACACCCAGAGCTCGGTGAGACATAAGGCTGGACACTTCAGGCTGATAGCATTGGTGAGTTTCGGTGAGCAAATGCAGACCCTTTGTAGTCATACTGCATGGTACCCATTCCATGGGTCCCAAATCTCCAGGTTCAAGGGATTCTTCCTTCAGCTAAAACATGCATGGGAAACCCTGAGTATGGTCCACCGTGTGATTGGGAAACGATTTAAAATGCATCTCAGTTTTCGTATCCTGGTCCTCAGGTTCACCATTGCAGAAGCTTTACTAACACTCTCCCCACTTGGAGAGTCAGTGCGTTTAACCTCCTGTTTGGCACAGTTTGCAATTTCTGCGCAAAATGTACAGGAATAGGGAGAACCAATGAGAAACTAGCTGTAGGTTTCTGCACTGGCCAATGGAACGCTCATTTCCCCCCAGGAAGAGGTATTAACCAAAGGCTCAGCGTGCCCTGCCGGAAACAGTTTAGGGCCTGAAGCAATCCTGCGGTTTTGTGCCCAGCTCACAAGAAAGCGAGTTGAAGAAAGGAGCTCAGGGGCACTGTAATTCACAAACCTGCAGAGTTATGAAAAACAGCTATCATCCAAAAATATATTGAAAGAAGCCTGCGAAGGGGACTCGAAAGCGGGGCAGAATTTCAGGAAAACGATTGCAGGGGGTAGACTGGAATTGCCCTGAAAGCATAGGAAAAGAGGCAGAACGTCGACAATGCTGCACTTGGCCAAAAAGGGCGTATGCGTTTTTCCTGAATATATTCAGGAAAAAACGCATACGTCCTTTTTGACCAACCAAGCAAGCTTGTAAAAAAATCTGCACTATAATGAAGTCTCAGTGCTCCCCAGGGCAAAAGGGCCATTTAAAAAAATTGTAAAATCTAGAAACGGAGGACAGGCAATGGAGAACATTGATCCTTATTATGCTGATGCATATGATGTAAATTGCCAACAGCCATTCTGGAGAAGTGTTATGTGTTTCCTGAAACACATGAGAAACAAAGCAACACAGCCTATGGCACTTCCACTTATGGTCCTACAGCTTAGGGAAATTAAAATCAAAAACACATAGCCACCTCAAATTTTGGGACCTCTCTGTTCACAAGAACCTCATTTACAGTACCAGGTAAATATCTCAGAGAGCATACAATGGATTAAGACGTTGTGGTACGTATGTACAATGGAATACCACTCAGCAATGAAATCTGTGTCATCAGGCCCGTAGTGGCATAGTGAGTGGATTCAGGTACGGTGATTCTACGTGAAATAAGTCACACAGAAAAAGAAACATCATAAGATATCACTAATACACGGAATATAAACTTGACTACACATGAACTGAATTACAAAACAGAACAGGGTCTCAAATTTAGAAAACCAACTAGTGCTTGCTTATGGGGAAAGGTGCCTTGGGGTGCTGCATAAAACCAGAGACTGAAATTAGCACAGATAACATTCCATAAGCCAAATATGTAATAGACAAGACCTACTCCTTGCTCAACGCAATGGACTCAACACCACATATTCAACGCCTAAAAATATACCTGACTAGGAATAATCTTAAAACCCATGGATTTATATGTCTCTGTAAGAGAATCAAGAGTGTGTACAGCGGCATTAACGCAGCATTGAAAATCGGATAAATCCCAGTATCAAAAAAAATTTCAAAAACAAAACACAATGACAGTGAAATAGAGAACAATTCTTAAATAACTCACACAGGGCTTGTGATGCAACCTGGATTTACCACATCTACACCCAGAGCTGGGTGAGAGATAAGGCTGGACACTTTGGGCTGATTGCATTGGTGAGGTTCAGTGAGCAAATGCAGACCCTTTGATGTCATACTGCCTGGTACCCATTCCATGGTTCCCAACTCTCCAGGTTCAAGGGATTCTTCCTTCAGCTAAAATGTGCATGGGAAACCCAGAGTATGCTCCACCGTGTGACTGGGAAACCTTTTTACATGCATGTCAGTTTTCGTCCCCTGGTACTCAGGTTCACCATTCCAGACCCTTTTCTTACACTCTCCCCATTTGGAGAGTCAGTGCCTTTAACCTCCTGTTTGGCACTGTTTGCAATTTCTGCGCAAGATGAACAGGAATACGGAGAACCAACGGGAGACTATCTGTAGGTGTGTGCACGGGCAAATTTTTTTTTTAACATCTTTATTGGGGTATAATTGCTTTACAATGGTGTGTTAGTTTTTGCTTTATAACAAAGTAATCAGCTATACAAATACATATACTCCCATGTGTCTTCCCTCTTGTGTCTCCCTCCCTCCCTCTCTCCCCCTCCCACCCCTCCAGGCTGTCCCAACGCCCCGAGTTAATATCCCTGTGCCTTGTTGCTGCTTCCCCCTTGCTATCTACCTTACTACGTTTGTTAGTGTGTATATATCCATGACTCTCTCGCCCTGTCAAAACTCACCCTTCCCCTTCCCCATATCCTCAATTCCGTTCTTCAGTAGGTCTGCGCCTCTATTCCTGTCTTATCCCTAGGTTCTTCATGACTTTTTTTCCTTTAAATTCCATATATATGTGTTAGCATACGGTATTTGTCCTTTTCTTTCTGACTTACTTCACTCTGTATGACAGACTCTAGGTCTATCCATCTCATTACAAATAACTCAGTTTCATTTCTTTTTAAGGCTGAGTAATATTCCATTGTGTATATGTGCCACATCTTCTTTATCCATTCGTCCAATGATGGGCGCTTAGGTTCTTTCCATCTCCGGGCTATTGTAAATAGAGCTGCAATGAACATTTTGGTACATGACTCTTTTTGAATTTTGGTTTTCTCAGGGTATATGCCCAGTATGCACGGGCAATTTTAACACTCATTTCCCAACAGGAAGAGGAATTAACCAAAGGCTCAGCATGCCATGCTGGAACAAGATTAGGGCCTGAAGCAATCCTGCGGTTTTGTGGCCAGCTCACAAGAAAGCGAGTTGAGGAAAGGAGCTCAGGGGCACTGTCATTCACATACCTGCAGACTTATAAATGACAGAAATTGTACAAAAATATATTGAATTAAGGCTGCGAAGAGGACTTGAAAGTGGGGCAGAATTGCCGGAATCCGATTTCAGGAGGTAGACGTGAATTGCTCTGAAAGCATAAGAGAAGTGGCAGAACCTCGTGAATGAAGCACTTGGCCAAAAAATGCATATGCGTTTTTTCCAGGGCCATCATTAACGGGAGTAGGAGGCTCCCAGCATGCTCCAGTGGCCAACAGAGGGCCCACGTCGCCAAGGCGATGTAAGCTAGCCAGGCAGGAGTGACCTGACATCAGAGGGCCCACCGCACAGAATGGTAAGGAACCCAGCCAGGATCAGACTCTCCCCAGAGGGCCCACATCACCAAGGTGATGGGAACCAGGCAGGAGTGTCCTCACACCTGTGGGGCCACATCATCAAAAGTTGAGGTACCCAGCACATGTGGCCTCAAATCAGAGGACCCACATCACCATGGGTTTCGGAGTGAGGCAGGCAGGATTAACCTCACAACACATGTCCCATTGTATACAAAATGTGTGGAAACCAGCAGCTGGATCTTCCTAGCAGGTGGTCCAGAGCACTGAGGCTATGAGATCCAGGCCGGCATGAACTCACAACAGAGGGCCCTCATTGTGATTCTGTAAGCAACCCAGCCGTTGTGACCTCAGAGCAGAAGGCCCACATCTCCATGGGGAAGGGAAACAAGCAGGAGTGTCATCGCAAGAGTGGGCACACATGAAAAAATGTGGGGAGCCCAGCAATTAGTGCCTGATGCCAGAGGGCCCTCATCACCGAGGGGCGGTGGCTCCCAGCCAGCTCCAACTGCTACAAGAGGGGCGACGTCACCAATGCGGAGTGCGACAACCAGGCAGGAGTGATCTCAGAGCAGAGGGTCAAACTCACAGAAGTGTGAAGAACCAAAGAGGATCAGATTTTCACCAGAGGGCCCACATCACCAAGGGAATGGGAACCAGGCAGGAGTGTCCTCACACTAGTGGGGCCACATCACCGAAAAGTGAGGGACCCAGCACACGTGGCCTCAAACCAGAGGACACACATCACAAGGGAGCTGGGATTGAGGCAGGCAGGGGGAGCCTCAAAACAGAGGGCCCATAGAATAAAAAAGGTGAGGAATCCCGCAGTTGGAACCTCCCAGCAGGCGCCCAGGAGCAGCAAGCCTATGGGATCTAGGCCGGAATGAATGCACATCAGAGGGCCCTCATCATGAAACTGTGAGCACCCAGCCGTTGGGACCTCAGAGCAGAAGGCCCAAATTCCCATGGGGTTGGGAACCTGACAGGAGTGTACTCGCACCACAGGTCGCACATCTGCAAATTTTAGGAGCCCAGGAGTTAGGGTCTGACGCAAGAGGGCCCTCATTACCGAGGGACGGAGACTCGCAGCAGACACCAACTCCCAACTGAGGGCCCACGTCACCAAGGTGATGTGTGCCAGCCAGGCAGGAGTGACCTCACCACAGAGGGCCTACCTCACAGAAGGATGAGGAAACCAGCCAGGATAAGACTCTCACCAGAGGGCCCACATCACCAAGGGGATCGGAACCAGGCAGGAGGGTCCTCACACCAGTGTGGCCACATTATAGAAAGGTGAGGAACCCAGAACATGTGGCCTAAAACAGGGGACCCACATCTCCAAGGGGCTAGGAGTGAGGCAAGCAGGAGTATCCTCACAAAACAGAGCCCACAGAATAAAAGTTGTGAGGAATCCAGCAGTTGGAACCGGCCAGTAGGCCGCCCAGAGCACAGAGTCTATGGGATCCAGGCCACAGCGAACTCACAGCAGAGGTCCCACATCATGAAACTGTGAGCAACCCGGCGGATGGGACCTCAGAGAAGAAGGCCCACATCCCTATGGGGATGGGAACCTGACAGGAGTGTCCTCGGCCCACTTCCACGAATCAGAAAATGTGGGAACCCAGCAGTTAGGACCTGAGGCCAGAGGACCCTCATCACCGAAGGGAGGAGGCTCCCAGCAGGCTCCAACTGCCACCATAAGGCCGATGTCACCAAGGCGGGGTGTGCCAGCCAGGCAGGAGTGACCTCAGAGCAGAAAGCCCACCTCACAGAAGTGTGAGGAACCCAACAAGGATCAGACTGTCACCAGAGGGCCAACATCACCAAGGGAATGGGAACCAGGCAGGAGTGTCCTCACACCAGTGGGGCTACATCACCATAATTTGAGGGACCCAGCACACGTGGCCTCAAACCTGAGGACACACATCACCAAGGGGCTGGGAGTGAGGCAGGCCGGAGGATCCTCAAAACAGAGGGACCATAGAATAAAAAAGGTGAGGAATCCCACAGTTGGAACCTCCGGCAGGCAGCCAGGAGCAGCGAGGCTATGGGATCTAGGCCGGAGTGAACTCACACCAGAGGGCCCTCATCATGAAACTGTGAGCAACACAGCCGTTGGGACCTCAGAGCAGAACGCTCACATCCCCATGGGGATGGGAACCTAGCAGGAGTGTCCTTGCACCACTTAGCACGAATCAGAAAATGTGGGAACCCAGCAGTTGGGGCCTGAGGCCAGAGGGCCCTCATCACCGAGGGGAGGAGGCTCCCAGCAGGCTCCAACTGCCACCATATGGCCGACGTTGCCAAGGCGGGGTGTGCCAGCCAGGCAGGAGTGAACTCTGAGCAGAGGGCCCACCTCACAGAAGGGTGAGGAACCTAACCAGGATCAGACTCTCACCAGAGGGCCAACATCACCAAGGTGATGGGAACCAGGCAAGACTGTCCTAACAGCAGTGGGGCCAACATCACCAAGGGAATAGGAACCAGGCACGAGTGTCCTCACACCAGTGTGGCCACATTATAGAAAGGTGAAGAACACAGCACATGTGGCCTCAAACAAGGGGACACACATCACGAAGGGGCTGGGAGTGAGGCATGCAGGAGGAGATGCACAACCGAGGGCCCATAGAATAAAAAAGGTGAGGAATCGAGAAGTTGGAAACTCCAAGCGGGAGGCCCAGAGCACTGACACTATGGGATACAGGCCAGAGTGAACACACAGCAAAGGGCCCACATCATGAAACTGTGAGCAACCCAGCATTTGGGACCACAGAACAGAAGTCCCACATGCCCATGAGGATGGGAACCTGGCAGGAGTGACTCGCACCACTGGGCACACATCAGAAAATGTGTGGAGCCCAGCACTTAGGGCCTGACACCAGAAGGCCCTCATCACTGAGGGGAGGAGACCCCAGCACGCTCCAACTGCCACCAGAGGGTCCACGTTGCCAAGGCGACATGCGCCAGCCAGGCAGGATTGACCTCACAGCAGAGGGCCCACATCATGAAAGTGTGAGCAACCCAGCCGTTAGGACCTCAGAACAGAAGGCCCACACGCTCATGAGGATGGGAACCTGGCAGGAGTGCCCTCGCACCACTTAGCACGTATCAGAAAATGTGGGAACCCCGCCGTTAGGCCCTGACGCGAGAGGGCCTCATCACCGAGGGAAGGAGGCTCCCAGCAAGCTCCAACTGCCACCAGGGTGCCGAAGTCAGCAAGGCGGGTTGTGCCAGCCAGGCAGGAGTGACCTCAGAGAAGAGGGCTCACCTCACGGATGTGTGAGGAACCCAACCAGGATCAGAGTCTCACCAGAGGGCCCACATCACCAAGGGGATGGAAACCAGGCAGGAGTGTCCACACACCAGTGGGGCCACATCATCAAAAGATGAGGAACCCATCACATATGGCCTCAAACCTGAGGACACACATCACCATGTGGCTGAGAGTGAGGCAGGTGTCTGGAGGGGCACATTTAACTCTAATTTCCCACCAGGAAGAGGAATTAACCAAAGGCTCAGAGTGCCGTGCCGGACCCTGATTACGGCCTGAAGGAAACCTGCAGTTTTGTGGCCAGCTTACAAGGAAGCGAGTTAAGAAAGGAGCTCAGGGGCACTGTAATTCACAAACCTGCAGAGATAAATGACAGCTATTGGCAAAAATATATCGAAGTAAGTCTGCAAAGAGGACTTGAAAACGAGGCAGAATTGCAGGAATCATATTTCAAGAGGTAGATTGGAATTGCATTTAAAGCATATGAAAAGTGGCAGATCTTTGACAGTGATGCACATGGACAAAAAGTGCGTATACATTTTTCCTGAATATATTCAGGAAAAAACGCATATGAACATTTTGGCCAACCAAGCACTCCAGCAATGGAAATCCACACTACAATGAAGTCACATTTCCCATTCGTCAAAAAGGCCATCTGAATAAAGTGTAAAAACCAGAAACACAGGACAGGCCATGGAGAACAGGGAGCCGTGTTATGCTGATGGGCGGGATGTAAATTGCCAACAGACACTCTGGAGATGTTCATGGTGTATCCTGAAACATCTAAAAAACAAAGCTACAGAGCCTAGGGCACTTCCACTTTTGGCCCTATAGCTTAGGAAAATTAAAATCAACAAGACACAGCCAACACAAAATTTAGGGCTGCTGTGTTTACAAGAACCTCGAGTCCAGTACAAATTAAATATCCCAGAAAGAAAAAAATGGATAAAGAAGTTGTGCTACTTACGTACATCGGAATATCACTCAGCAGTGAAATCAATGTCATCAGGCCTGTAGCAGCAAATTGAGTGGATTTAATTATGATGATTCTAAGAGAAATATGTCAAACAAAGAAAGATAATTATCATAAGATATCACTAATAGAGGGAGTGTAAACTTGGCTACACATAAACTGAATTACAAAACCGAACAGAGTCTCACATTTAGATAAAAACCTTATGCTTGCTTAAGGGGAAAGTTGAGTTGGGCTGCTGTATAAAAACAGATTGAAATTAGCACACATACCATTCCATAAGCCAAATACGTAATAAACAAGACCTACTCTTTGCTCAACGAAATAGACTCATCCATGGTGTATCACCTCACACCTATTAGAATGGGCATCATCAGAAAATCTACAAACAACAAATGCTGGAAACGGTGTGGAGATAAGGAATCCTCTTCCACTATTGTTGGGAACGTAAATTGATACAGTCACTGTTCAGAACATTATGGAGTTTCTTATAAAACTAAGAATAGAATTACCATATGATACAGCAATCCCTCTACTGGGCATATACCCAGACAAAACCATAAATCAAAAAGAGACATTCACCACAATGTTCATTGCATCACTATTTACACTATCCAGGTAATGGAAGCAAACTAAATGCCCACAGACAGACGAATGCATAAAGATGTGGTACATATATAAAATGGAATGTTACTAAGCCATAAAAAGGAATGAAATTGGGACATTTGTAGAGACGTTGATGGATCTAGAGACTGTCATACAGAGTGAAGTAAGTCAGAAAGAGAAAAACAAATCTTGTATATTAATGCATATATGTGGAACCTAGAAAAATTGTACAGATGAACCGTTTTGCAAGGCAGAAATAGAGCAACACATGTATACAACAAACGTATGGACAACAAGGGGGGAAAGCTGTTGGGGATGGTGGTGGGAGGAGTTGAGATATTGGGATTGGTATGTATACATTTATAGGTATAAAGTAGATAACCAAAAACAACCTGCTGTATAAAAATATAAAATTAAATTCAAAATAAAAAAATAAAATTAAAAAAAAAACAGAAAAAATATTCTTCCCTTCACATACATGTATTTATATGAATAAATTATTTCCATGCTTATATCTGTAAATACACAAAAGAGGAATAAAATCTACCTTGAACCAAAAACGAAAAAAAGATAAAAAAGAACAGAACCCACCAGTTACACAGAGGAAAACCGTTTCAGGGCACTTGCTCCAATTGCAAACAATTCTGAAGTTGGTCAGTGGTGGGGAATCATCTCCCATTCAGCCAGCATGCTCCTCGCAACAAGCGTCCTCACTGCAAAGCTGGGGGACCGTGCCGAGGTATCTGTGAGTAAACGTGGGCTGAACCCCAGGCCATCTGCTGCTGAAATGTTCCCACCCTTCCAAGGCTAAACACCTGAATATGTACAAGGACTTGAAAACCTAGAGGAAGGGCCATGGAGCCACATGAGGGACAGCATGCCAGCCGACTTGGTGCCTGCAGGCCAGCCAGGATGGTCCTGGCCCTGGGTGCTCTTCTGGAAGCTCTCCATTTCCCTGCCTGAGATACCCCTGCTGTCCCGGCCCCCACTGATTTCTTCCTTCCTCACCTGTGCCCAGGGAGAAATTCCAGCGGCAGGTGTGGGTGACACATCCTCTTCTTTAGCAGGTAGCATCTTGGCAACTGCTGCAGAAAGTCCAGCAGAGCCCCACTCACACTGGGACACCCACAAAGCCGTGGCCTCTCACTCCCTCCCACCAGCCCAGCCCCGAGACTGCTGACAGGGCAGAGAAAATGGCGTCAGGCACAGCTGCAGGGGCTCTTGCTGCCCGGAGCAGTGTTTATATTGATCTCAACCAGGGCACACGTGGGGAGGGCTGGCCGGCACGGTCAGGCTTCCCAGGCCAGCCAATAATCACCACTCAGGGGCTCACAGTTGCAGAAAATGGAACTTGCTGAATCGGCCAGGTCCAAGGAACAGGTGTGGGCTCCTGAGAGTCAGGATAGACAAGGGGCTGCAGCTCTGGCTTGTTTTCTAATTATATTATCTGGCCCATGAGTGGGAGACAACTTCAAGAAAACCCTCTCCTAATGAGAGGAACCCAGGAGTCAGGGAGAGGAGGGGTGGGTGGTGGTTGGAGACAGAGGCCTGGTGCCCTGGGTGCAGTGGAAGTCTCTGGAAGACCAGGTGGAGGAGGCCGCACAGAGTGATGCCCAGGGTCACAGACCTGTCAGAGCTGCTCTTTGTTAGTTCAAGTCCTGCTCTGAGGTGCTCTGTGTCAAATCTGAGCGACAGGTGAGCTGGGAATGCTCTGCAATGAGGGCTATGTGCACGGTTCCTGTGTGCCCAGACCTGCCAAGGTACCTGCAAGGGTAGCTCTGTATCCTGGGAGGGGCCTGACCACGGGAGCCCCATGGACTGCAGAGGACCTGCCCAGGGAATCCCATATCCTGGGAGGGGCCTGAACACGAGATCCCCGTGGGCTGGGGTGGGGGTGGGGTACCTGCCCAGGTGAGCTCCATATCCTGGGATTGGCCTGACCTCGAGAGCCCCATGGGCTGCTGGAGTCCTGATAAAGGATGTCAGGACAGTCAGTGAAGCCACCGAGGATATACCTCCAGTAGTTCCTAAATCCTACACCCTGCTGGTCATTCTACCAACCACCAGGACTTGGTATTCTGTATTAGTCTTCACTGATGCCTTCTTTTGTATTCCATTAGTCCCAGAGTCACAAGAAATTTTGGCTTGTGAGTGACAGGACTCAACATACAACTAAAACAATACTTCCAGGCTGTCTTGCCCCAAGGGTTCAAAAATTCCCACACCATCTTTGGGGAAAGCTCAGCTAAAGACCTAAAAGTTCTACCTCTGGAAAAGGAAACACTCCTTCAATATTCAGACGACATTCTGATCGCCAGCCCTGCTAAGGAAGCCTCAGAACTACCAAGCCAATAAAGGATAGAAGTTGTCCACGAAAAAGCTCAAATATCACAGACTACGGTGACCTGCCTGGGCTTCATTCTCACAGAAGGTCGGAGAAGCCCATCCCAGGAAAGGGAAGAAACAATTTACAGCCTTACCCCTTTCTGAAACTAGAAGACAGCTTAGGGGTTCCTGGGGAAGCCAGGGTTTCCTGCCTCTGGATCCCTAACTACAGTCTACTAGCTGGGCCTCTATATGAAACACTGAAAGGAAAAGATGATGATCCTTTTGAATAGAATCCAGACGTGGCCTTTCAAGAATGGAAAGAGCAGTCAATTCAGACCCTTGCCCTGGAACTCCCTAATTTAGCTAAACCCTTTGACCTTTACATTCCTGGTGAAAGGTGAATCACCATTGGAGCATTAGTGCAAAAACTGGGACCACTTGAAATGGAACAATGCAAGAATGCCATCCAGGTAGGATAAACTATGGTCACCAAGGGGCTTGTCCCACTGCCACACCTGGCAAAGATACTGGTGGTATCTGAAAACCTGGATATCAGCAGCCCAAAAGGCCACCTCCCTTCTAAGGGAAACGGACCCCACCTGGTGATCCTAACCCCCAACCATGCCCTGAAGTTGCAGGGTTTGCTCCGTGGGCACACTGACCTCGATTGAGGAGGCCCTCCAACTCCAACCTCCAGAGAGATAACTGGGGGCAACGGGGCACCATGACGACCCGTGTGACCATCACTTGACCTGGAGTTTCTCTCATAAAACAACAAGAGAGTGTCCCAAAAGAGTAGATTACTGCTTGCAATACTTACTGTACCCAGAGGGGAGCTAATAATCTTGGCGGGGGAACCGTATATCATGCTGTCACCATAGAAAAGCCTACAGACACCCTGATGATGGTGGCCAATAAGACCGGCTGGACTCCTGTTTACTTCCAAAGGCTCTTGACTCAGTGACCATCATGATCCTTCATCACCACTAACCCTGGACTGTCTGGGAGCTGAACAGGAAGGGTCCTGACACCTGGTGCTGTTTTTACATTAATTCAGGGGCCTAATGGAAGAAAGCGCAGACTGTTGGTCAGAGCATCTAGGCTGGCAGAAACGGTCAGTGAGAGCATCTAGGCTGGCAGAAACGGTCAGCCTAAGGTGGCTGAACAAATGTGGGGCGGGGTGAAACTGGACCTCACAGCGCCACTGCACATCTCCTTTCTGGACCCTAAAAGGTCATTAGAATCTATAACACTTCCAATACTGGTGCTCAGGCGGACGAGCAGGGAGGCAGGAGGCCTGGGGCAATCAACGTCACCTGGAGGCTGCTGGGGAGAAGTTCTGACCCTCGCCCACGGGTATGAGGCCTCCTAACTCAGCACTCAGCAGTTACAGAAGAAGGGTCTGCACCCGCAGCACTCCAAGAATGAGGAAAGGGACAAAAGGCAGAAGAGGAGTTTGTCCCAGGCAAAGCCCCTTAAAAATTCCTGGGAGATAAAAATAGAATCTGGGCAATAAAATAAATTCTAACCTTTTTTATCCTTTGTGCTTTGTCTAATTTCAGGTGCTCCTAGGGTCCCGCATACAGAGGTTCCACACCCAGCACTTCAGACCAGATTTCCTAGAGCAGAATGGCTCGATGACACTTCAGCTCCTGGGGCCCAGTTCAGACTCCGTGACATAGAGCCTGAGCTGCAGCCAACCAGGCCCTCGAGAGCTCAGCCCCCTCCCTCCCAGTGACTCTGACAGGATCTCTACACAGCAGCCCAGCCCACAGCCCACAGGGTAGCACCTCTCCATTCTCTGATCAAAATATAAAGTTTCCTTTGCTTTTGAACCAAACTCAGTCTCGATCTATTGGCTCCAATGACACTGGGCAGGGGGACACTTGTTGGCGTCCACTCTGGAGGATCAGTAACAGAAATTGAGAACATTGTAACTTCAATGAACAGATGTGTGAGCCAAACTGTAATTAACATAGAACAGTGTATAAGGCTCGGGTAAAATAAGATGTTTGTAACACTTCCATTTGATATTTCCATCACTTTCTTATAAGCAAGTTCAGTGAAAAGGTTTGTCTTCTTTGTCAGGTCAATATTAGAGAAACAAAGTGATTTCTTTCCAAGGATGTACATCTAATAATCTTGGTTAAAGCTTCAATCTTGTTTTAAATGCTTTTGCATTTAAAATGATACCTCTCTTTCAGCTCCCCCATTTCTGAGAAGTATAACATCTTATAATTTATTATTACCAAAGGGAAATGGTAGGAGGAGGGATAAATTAACAGTTTGGGATTAACACATACACACTGCTATGTATGAAATCATCAGCAAGGAACTACTGTATAGCACAGGGAACTACACTCAATATTTTGCAATAACCTATAAGGGGAAATGATCTGAAAAAGAATAGATATTTTTATTGACATCATCCATCAATGATAGTAAAAATGGAACCTAAGGGAAGACAGTGGTGAGTGCTTCTGACCCTGAAGACTTCAATCATCTAAAGTTTGGACTCTGCCTACTTCCCAAGGCCCTTAATGAACATATGTGTAGCCGTAGCTTAAAAAATCCCCCAGTTTGGGTTGCGGAGAGACACTGATTTTGAAAAAGCCCTGGTGTTCTCCTCACATGAATGGGACCCTTCCTACAGCTAAAACATGCCTGTCACACACAGAGGATTGTATACCGTCTGATCGGGAAGAGTTTGGAAAAGGAATCTCATCTCCTCATCACCTGGTGCTCAGGTTCACCCCTCCAGAGTCTTTACTAACAGTCTCCCCACTTGGAGATGTCAGCACTGTCAACATCCTGTTGTGCACAGTTTGGAATTTGTCCAGAGGATGAATCGGAAGGAGGAGGAACAATGAGAGACAAGTCCTAGGTGTTCAGACAGGCACATGTCACTCTAATTTCCAATCAGGAAGATGAATTAACCAAAGGCTAGGGTTGCCCATGGAAACAGAATAGGGCTTGAGGAAATCCCGCTGCTTTGTGGCCAGTTCCCATAAACACAAGTGGAAAAATGGAACTCAGGGGCACAAAATTCACGAAACTGCAGAGCTCAAAATATCTATCACTGAAAAATGTCTTGAGGAAGGTCAGAAAAAAGGACTTGTAAGCAACAGAGAATGGCAGGAAAGGGATTGGAAGAGGTAGAAAGGACTCGCCATTAAGCACAAGAAAAGGGGCTGAACATTGCCAACATTGCAGTTGGCCAAAAAGGGTGTATGCATCTTTTTCTGTATAAATTCAAGAAAAGGGCATACACATTTTTAGCCAACCAAACAGGTGGGCACTGGAAATCAATACTACAAAACACATCACTTTGCATCAGTCAGAAGAGCCATCCTCATAAAGTGTAAACACCAGAAATGCAGGACAGGGCAAGGAGAAAAGGGAGCACTGTGAGGCTTATAGTGGAAATGTATGTTGCCAACGTTCACTCTGGAGAAGTGTATTGTGTTTACTAAAGCATCTAAAAAATGAGCTACAGAGCACAGGGCACTTGCACTCATGGACGTATATCTTGGGAAAAACAAAAATGGGGAGGACACAGGCATGCCAACGTTTACCGCCTCTCTGTTTAAAAGATCCTCGACTAGGATATAACATAAATGTCTCTGGAGGGAAAAAATGGATAGAGATGAGGTACTTAGGTAGAGTGGAATATTACTCAGCCCGGAAAATAATGAAATATTGCCATTTGTAACAACTCCAGAGGACTTAAGTATGATCATAAAAAGTCACAAAATACTAAAAGAAAAACACATAAGATATCACTAATATATGGAATATAAACTTGGCTACACGTGCACTGAATTACAAAACAGAACAGGGTCTCAAATTAAGAAAACCAACTTATGCTTTCTTATGGAGAAAGGTGAGTTGGGGTGCTGCATAAAACCAGAGATTGAAATTAGCACAGATACCGTTCCAAAAGCCAAATATGTAATAGACAAGACCTACTCCTTGCTCAACGAAGTGGACTCAACACCACATATTCAACACTTAGGAATATACCTGACTGGTAACAACCTTAAAACCCATGGATTTATAGGTCTCCATAAGTAAGAGAATCAAGCATGTGTACAGCAGCAAAAACGCAGCAGTGAAAATCCGATAAATCCCATTACCAAAATAAATTTTAAACACAAAACAAAATGACAGTGAAATAGACAAGAATTCTTAAATAATTCACTCAGGGCTTGTGATGCAACATGGATTTCCCACATCGACACCCAGAGCTGGTGAGACATAGGGCTGGACACTTCGGGCTGATAGCATTGGTGAGGATTGGTGAGCAAATGCAGACCGTTTGAAGTCATACTGCATGATACCCATTAGATGTGTCCCAACTCTCCAGGTTTAAGCGAATCTTCCTTCAGTTAAAACATACATGGGAAACACAGAGTATGGTCCACCATGTGATTGAGAAAAGTTTTTAAATGCATCTCAGTTTTTGTCCCCTGGTATTCAGGTTCACCATTCCAGACACTTTACTAACACTCTCCCCACTTGGAGAGTCAGTGCCTTTAACCTCCTCTTTGGCACAGTTTGCGATTTCTGCGCAAGATGAACAGGAATAGGGAGAACCAAAGAGAGACTAGCTGTAGGTGTCTGCACAGGCAAATGTAATGCTCATTTCCCACAAGGAAAAAGAATTAGCCAAAGGCTCAGCGTGCCTGCCGGAACCAGATTAGGGCCTGAAGCAATCCTGTGGTTTTGCGGCCAGCTCACAAGAAAGCTAGCTGAAGAAAGGAGCTCAGGGGCACTGTAAATCACAAACTTACAGAGTTGTAAATGACAGCTATCTTCCAGAAATATATTGAAGTAAGCCTGCAAAGAGGACTTGAAAGCGGGGCAGAATTTCAGGAAAGCTATTTCAGGGGATAGACTGGTATTGCACTTAAAGCATAGGAAAAGAGGCAGATCGTCGACAATGATGCACTCGGCCAAAAAGTGCGTATGCGTTTTTTTCTGAATATATTCAGGAAAAAACGCATACGCACTTTTTGGCCAACCAAGCAAGCCTATGAAGGAAATCTGCACTACAATGAAGTCTCACTGCCCCCCGGTCAAAAGGGCCATCTGAAAAAAGTGTAAAATCCAGAAAGGCAGGACAGGCCATGGAGAACAGGGAGCCTTGTTATGCTGATGCACGGGATGTAAATTGCCAACAGCCGCTCTGGAGACATGTATGGTGTTTCCTGAAACACGTAAGAAACGAAGCAACACAGCCTATGGCACTTACACTTATGGTCCTATAGCTTAGGGAAAATAAAATCAAAAACACACAGCCACCCCAAGGTTTGGGACGGCTCTGTTTACAAGAACCTCGTCTACGGTACAAGTTAAATATCCCAGAAAGCGAAAAATGGATAAAAAAGTTGTGGTATGTACGTAAAATGGAATATCACTGAGCAATGAAATCTATGTCATCAGGCCCGTAGCGGCATAGTGGGTGGATTCGGGTACGGTGATTCTACGTGAAATAAGTCACACAGAAAGAGAAACATCATTAGATATGACTAATACACGGGATGTAAACTTGACTACACGTGAACTGAATTACAATAGAGAACAAGGTCTCAAATTTAGAAATACAACTTGCGCTTGCTTATGGGGAAAGGTGAGTTGGGGTGCCGGATGAAACCAGAGATTTAAATTAGCACAGATACCGTTCCATAAGCCAAACTTCTAATAGACAAGAACTACCCCTTGCTTAAAGAAATGGACTCAACACCACATATTCAACGCCTAGGAATATATCTGACTAGGAAAAAACTTAAAACCCATGGATTTATATGTCTCAGTAAGTGAATCAAATGTGTGTACAGACGGATAAACGCAGCAGTGAAAATCCGATAAATCCAAGTATCAAAATAAATTTCGAAAACAAAACACAATGACAGTGAAATAGAGAGCAATTCTTAAATAATTCATTCAGGGCTTGTGATGCAACCTGGATTTACCACAACTACACCCAGAGCTGGGTGAAACATAAAGATGGATACTTCGGGATGATAGAATTGATGAGATACAGTGAGCAAATGCAGACCTTTTGGTCATACTGCATGGTACCCATTCCATGGGTCCCAACTCTCCAGGTACAAGGGATTCTTCCTTCAGCTAAAACATGCATGGGAAACCCAGAGCATGGTCCACCGTGTGATTCGGAAACGTTTCTAAATGCATCTCAGTTTTCGTCCCCTGGTATTTGGGTTCACCATTCCAGACGCTTTACTTACTCTCTCCCCACATGGAGAGTCAGTGCCTTTAACCTCCTGTTTGGCACAGCTTGCAATTTCTGCGCAAGATGAACAGGAATAGGGAGAACCAATAAGAGACTAGCTGTAGGTGTCTGCACTGGTAAATGTAACGCTCATTTCCCACCAGGAAGAGGAATTAACCAAAGGCTCAGCGTGCCCTGCCATAAACACATTAGGCCTTGAAGCAATAATGGGATTTGTTGCCCAGTTCACAAGAAAGCGAGTTGAAGAAAGGAGCTCAGGGGCACTGTAATTCACAAACCTGCAGAGTTATAAGTGACAGCTAACGTCCAAAAATATATTGAAGTAAGCCTGCGAAGAGGACTTGAAAGCGGGGCAGATTTTCAAGAAAACGATTTCAGGGGGTAGACTGGAATTGCATTTAAAGCATAGGAAAAGAGGCAAAACGTCGACAATGATGCACTTGGCCAAAAAGGGTGTATGCGTTTTTTCCTGAATATGTTCAGGAAAAAACGCATACACCCTTTTTGGCCAACCAAGCAAACCTGTAAAAGAAATCTGCACTACATTGAAGTCTCACTACCCCCCGGTCAAAACGGCCATCTGAAAAAAGTGTAAAATCTAGAAAGGCAGGACAGGCCATGGAGAAGAGGGAGCATTGTTTTGCTGATGGGCGGGACGTAAATTGCCAACAGCCACTCTGGAGAAGTGTATGGTGTTTCCTGAAACACGTAAGAAACGAAGCAACACAGCCTATGGCACTTACACTTATGGTCCTATAGCTTAGGGAAATTAAAATCAAAAACACACAGCCACCCCAAAGTTTGGGACGGCTCTGTTTACAAGAACCTCGTCTACGGTACAAGTTCAATATCCCAGAAAGCAAAAAATGGATAAAGAAGTTGTGGTACGTACGTACAATGGAATATCACTCAGCAATGAAATCTCTGACATCAGGCCCGAAGCGGTATACTGAGTGGCTTCAGGTACGGTGATACTACGTGAAATAAGTCACAGAGAAAAAGAAACATCATAAGATATGACAAATACACGAGATGTAAACTTGACTACACATGAACTGAATTACAATAGAGAACAGGGTTTCAAATTTAGAAAAACAACTTTCGCTTGCTTATGGGGAAAGGTGAGTTAGGGTGCCGCATAAAACCAGAGATTGAAATTAGCACAGACTCCGGCCCATATGCCAAATATATAATAGAAAAGACATACACTAAGCTTTACCCGAAGCCTTAACCTAACCCGTTCCCTAATCCTAACCCATACGCTAACACAAACCCATACCCTAACACGTACGCTCACCCTAAACCGTTGTCGTATGGTAAACTGTCCCCCAAATCGTCCTCATCCCCTAACCCTAACCCTAACCATAACCCGTACCCTAAAACCTACACTCACCCTAAACCGTTGCTGTACCCTAAACTGTCACCTAAATCGTCCTCGTCCCCTAACGCTAACCATAACCCTAAACCTAACCCTTACCCGAAGTCTTATGCTAAACTGTCACCTAATCCTAAACCGTACGCTAACACTAACCCGTACCCTAACACGTACGCTCAACATACACAGTTGTCGTACCCTAATCTGTATCCTAAATCGTCCCCGTCCCCTAAACCTAACCCTAAACCTAACCCTTACCCGAAGCCCTCCACTAACACGTCCCCAATCCTAACACGTACGCTAACACTATCCCGTACCCTAACACGTACGCTCAACCTAAACCGTTCTCCTACACTAACCTGTCCGCTAAACCGTCCCCGTCCCCTAACCGTAACCCTAACCCTAACCCTAACACTAACCCTTACCCGAAGCCTTACATTTACCCGTCCCTTTATCCTAACCCGTAGGCTATCACTAAACCGTACTCTAACATGTACGCTCACACTAAACAGTTGTCGTACCCTAACCTGTCCCCTAAACCATCCCGTCCCCTAACCCTAACCTTAACCCTAACCCTAACCCTTACCCGAAGCCTTAAACTAACCCGTCCCCTAATCCTAACCCGTACGCTAACACTAACACGTACCCAAACACGTACGCTCACCCTAAACCGTTGTCGTACCCTAAACTGTCCCCTAAACGGTCCCCGTCCCATAACCCTAACGCTAGCCCTAACCCTAACACTAAGCATAACCCAAACACTTACCCGAAGCCTTAACTTAACCCATCCCATAATCCTAACCCATACGCAAACACTAACCCATATCCTAACACATACGCTCACCCTAAAACTTTGTCGTACCCTAACCTGTCCCCTAAAACGTCCCCGTCACCTAAACCTAACCCTAACCCTAACCCTAACCCTAACCCTTACCCGAAGCCTTACCCTAACCCGTCGCCTAATCCTAACCCGTACGCTAAAACTAACCCATACCCTAACACATACGCTCGACCTAAATCGTTGTACCCTAACCTATCCTCTAAACCGTCCCCGTCCCCTAACCTAATCCCAACCCTAACCCTAACCCTTACGCGAAGCCTTACCCTAACCCGTGCCCTAAACCTAACCCGTACACTAACACTAACCAGTACCCTAACACGTACGCTTAACCTAAAACCTTGTCGTACACTAACCTCTCCCCTAAACGGTCCCCGTCTCCTAACCCTAACCCTAAACCTAACCCTAACCCTAACCCTAACCCTAACCCTTACCCGAAACCTTACCCTAAACCGTCCCCTAATCCTAACCCGTACGCTAACACTAACCCGTACCCTAAAACGTACCCTCACCCTAAACCGTTGTCGTACCCTAAACTGTCCGCTAAACTGTCCCCGTCCCTTAACCCTAACCCTAACCCTAACCCTAACCCTAACCCTTACCGGAAGCCTTACCCTAACCCGTTCCCTAATCCTAACCCGTGTGCTAACACTAACTTGTACCTTAACACGTACGCTCACCCTAAACCATAGTCGTACCCTAAACTGTCCCCTAAACCGTCCCCATCCCCTAACCCTAACCCTAACCCTAACCCTTACCATAGTCTTACCCTAACCCGTCCCCTAATCCTAACCCGTATGCTAACACTAATCCGTACCCTAACACGTACGCTCAACCTAAACCATTTTCGTACCCTAACCTGTCCCCAAAACCGTCCCCATTCTTTAACCCTAACCCTAACCCTAACCCTAACCCTTACCCGAAGCCGTACCCTAAGCCGTCCCCTAATCCTAACCCGTACGCTAACACTAAATCGTACCCTAGCATGTTCGCTCACCCTAAACCGCGGATGTACCCTAACCTGTCCTCTAAACCGTCCCTGTCCCCTAACCCTAACCTAAACCTAAGCCTAAACCTAACCCTTACCCGAAGCCTTACCCTAACCCGTCCCCTAATCCTAACCAGTACGCTAACACTAACCCGTACCCTAAGACATACGCTCACCCTAAAGCGTTGTCGTACCCTAACCTGTCCCCTAAATCGTCCCCGTCCCCTAACCCTAACGCTAACCATAAACCTAACCATAAACCTTACCCGAAGCCTTACACTAACCCGTCCCGTAATCCTAACCCGTACGCTAACACTAACCCATACCCTAACACGTACGCTCACCCTAAACTGTTGTCGTACCCGAACCTGTCCCCTAATCCGTCCCCGTCCCCTAACCCTAACCCTAAACCTAACCCTAACCCTAACCCTTACCCGAAGCCTTACCCTAACCCGTCCCCTAATCCTAAACCGTAGGCGAACACTAAACCGTACCCTAACACGTACGCTCGCCCTAAACCGTTGTTGTACACTAACCTGTCCTCTAAACCGTCCCCATCACCTAACACTAACCCTAACCCTAACTCTAACCCTAACCCTTACCCGAAGCCTTACCCTAAACCGTCCCCTAATCCTAAACCGTACGCTAACACTCACCCGTACCCTAACACATACGCTCACCATAAACCTTTGTCGTACCCAAACCTGTCCCCTAAACCGTCCCCGTCCACTAACCCTAACCCTAACCGTAACCCTAAACCTTACCCGAAGCCTTACCCGAACCCGTCCCCTAATCCTAACCCGAACGCTAACACTAACCCGTACCCTAACACGTACGCTCACCCTAAACCATTGTCGTACCTTAACCTGTCTCCTAAACCATCCCCATCCCCTAAACCTAACCCTAACCCTAACCCTTACCCAAAGCCTTACCCTAAGCCGTACCCTAATCCTAACACGTACGCTAACAGTAACCCGTACCCTAACACGTACGCTCACGCTAAACATTTGTCGTACCCTAGCCTGTCCCCTAAACCGTCCCCGTGCCCTAACACTAACCCTAACCCTAAACCTAACACTATCCCTAACCATAACACTTACCCGAAGCCTTACCCTAACCCGTCCAATAATCCTAACCCTTACGCTAACACTAACCGGTACCGTAAAACGTACGCTAACCCTAAACCGTTGTCGTAAACTAACCTGTCCCCTAAACCGTCCCCGTCCCCTAACACTAACCCTAAACGTAACCCTAACCCTAAACCTTACCCGAAGCCTTACCCTAACCCGTCCCCTAATCCTAAACCGTACGCTAAAAGTAACCCATACCGTAACACGTACGCTCACCCTAAACCGTTGTCGTACCATAACCTATCCCCTAAACCGTCCCCGTCCAATAAACCTAACCCTAATCCTAACCCTAACCATTTCCCGAAGCCTTATCCTAACCCGTCCCGTAATCCTAACCCGTACGCTAACATTAATCCATACCCTAACACGTACAATCACACTAAACCATTGTCGTACCCTAACCTGTCCCCTAAACCGTCCCCGTCCCCTAACCCTAACCCTAACCCTAAACCTAACCCTAACTCTTACCCGAAGCATTACACTAACCCGTCCCCTAATCCTAAACCGTACGCTAACACTAATATGTACCCTAACACGTACGCTCACCCTAAACCGTTGTCGTACCCTAACCTGTCCCCTAAAACGTCCCCGTCCACTAACCCTAACCTTAACCCTAACACTAAACCTAACATTTACCCGAAGCCTTAGCCTAACCCGTCACCTAATCCTAACCCGTACGCTAACACTAACCCTTACCCTAACACCTACGCTCACCCTAAATCATTGTCGTACCCTAACCTGTCGCCTAAACCGTCCCCGTCCCCTAACCCTAACCCTAACCCTAACCCTAACCCTAATCCTTACCCGAAGCCTTATACTAATCCGTCACCTAATCCTAATCTGTACGCTAACACTAACCCGTACCTTAACACGTACGCTCACCCTAAACCGTTGTCGTACCCTAACCTGTCCCCTAAACCGTCCACGCCCCCTAACCTAACCCTAACCCTAACCCTAACCCTAACCCTAACCCTTACCCGAAGCCTTACACTAACCCGTTCCCTAATCCTAACCCGTACGCTAATACTAACCCGTACCCTAACACGTACGCTCACCTTAAACTGTTATCGTACCCTAACCTGTCCCCTAAACCGTCCCCGTCCCCTAACCCTAACACTAACCCTAACCCTAACACTAACCCTAAACCTTACCCGAAGCCTTACCTTAACCCGTCCCCTAATCCTACTCCGTACGTTAACACTAACCCATACCCTAACACGTACGCTCACCCTAAACAGTTGTTGTACCCTAAACTCTCCCCTAAACCGTCCCCGTCCCCTAACCCTAACCCTAACACTAACCCTAAACCTTACCCGAAGCCTTACCATAACCCGTCACCTAATCCTAACCCGTATGCTAACAATAACCCGTACCCTAACACGTATGCTCACACTAAACCATTTTCGTACCCTAACCTGTCCCCTAAAACGTCCCCATCCCCTAAGCCTAACCCTAGCCCTAACTCTAACCCTAAACCTTACCCGAAGCCTTACCCTAACCCGTCCCCTAATCCTAACGCATACGCTAACATTAACCAGTACCCTAACACGTACGCTCACGCTAAACCGTTGTCGTACCCTAACCTGTCCCCTAAACCGTCCCCGTCCCCTTCCCCATCCCCTAACCCTAACCCTAACCCTACCCCTAACCCTTACCCAAAGCCTTACTCTAAACCGTCCCCTAATCCTAAACCGTACGCTAACACTAACCCGTACCTTAACACGTATGCTCACCCTAAACCGTTGTCGTAACCTAACGTGTCCCCTAAACCGTCCCCGCGCCCTAACACTAACCCTAACCCTAACCCTAACCCTTACCCGAAGCCTTACTCTAACCCGTCCCCTAATCCTAACCCGTACGCTAAAACTAACACATACCCTAACACGTACGCTCACCCTAAACCGTTGTCGTACCCTAACCTATCCTCTAAACCGTCCCCGTCCCCTAACCGTAACCCCAACCCTAACTCTATCCCTTACCCGCAGCCGTACCCTAATCCATGCCCTAAACCTAACCCGAACACTAACACTAACCAGTACCCTAACACGTACGCTTAACCTAAACCCTTGTCGTACACTAACCTGTCCCCTAAACTGTCCCCGTCCTCTAACCCTTACCCTAACCCTAACCTAACCCTAGCTCTTACCCTAAGCCTTACGCTAACCCATCCCCTAATCCTAACCCGTACGCTAACAGTAACCCGTACCCTAACATGTACGCTCTCCCTAAACCGTTGTCATACCCTCACCTGTCCCCTAAACCGTTCCCGTCACCTTACCCTAACCCTAACCCTAACCATAACCATAATTCTTACCCGAAGCCTTACCCTAACCCGTCCCCTAATCCTAACCTGTATGCTAACACTAACCCATACCCTAACACTTACGCTCACCCTAAACCATTGTTGTACCCTAACCTGCCCCCTAAACCGTCCGCGTCCCCTAACCCTTACCCTAACCCTAACCCTAACCCTAACCCTAACCCTTACCCGAAGCCTTACCCTAACCCGTCCCCTAATCCTAACACGTACGCTAACACTAACCCGTTCCCTAACATGTACGCTCACCCTAAATAGTTGTCGAACACTAACTGGTCCCCTAAACCATCCCCGGCCCCTAACCCTAACCCTAACCCTGACCCTAAGCCTAACCCTTACCGGAAGCCTTACCCTAACCCGTCCCCTAATCCTAACACGTACGCTAACACTAACCCGTACCCTAACACGTACGCTCAACCTAAACCGTTCTTGTACCCTAAACTATCCCCTAAACCGTCCCCGTCCCCGAACCCTAACCCTAACCGTAACCCTAAACCTAACCCTTACCCGAAGCCTTACACTAACCCGTCCCCTAATCCTAACCCGTACGCTAACACTAACCCGTAACCTAACACGTACGCTCACCCTCAACCGTTGTCGTACTCTAACCAGTCCCCTAAACCGTCCCCATCCCCTAACACTAACCCTAACACTAACCCTAATCCTTACCCGAAACCTTACTCTAACCTGTCCCCTAATCCTAACCCGTACGCTAACACTAACCCGCACCCTGACACGTACGCTTAACCTAAAACGTTGTCGTACCCTACCATGTCCCATAATCCGTCCCCATCCCCTAACCATAACCCTAAGCCTAACCCTAACCCTAACCCTTACCCGAAGCCTTACCCTAACCCATCCCATAATCCTAACCCGTACGCTAACACTAACCGGTACCCTAACACGTACGTTCACCCTAAACCATTGTCGTACCCTAACCTGTCCCCTAAACCATCCCCATCCCCTTCTCCTAACCTTAACCTTAACCCTAACCCTAACCCTAACCCTTAACCGAAGACTTACACTAACCCGTCCCCTAATCCTAACCTGTACGCTAACACTAACCCTTACCTTAACACGTACGCTCACCTTAAACCGTTTTCGTACACTAACCTGTCCCCTAAACCGTCCCCGTCCCCTAAACCTAACTCTAAACCTAACCCTAACCCTAACACTTACCGTAAGCCTTACCGTAACCCGTCCCCTAATCCTAACCCGTACACCAACACTAACCAGTACCCTAACACGTACTCTCACCCTAAACCTTTGTCGTATCCTAATCGTGTCCCTAAACCCTCCCCGTCCCCTAACCCTAACCCTATCCCTAACCCTAACCCTTACCCAAAGCCTTACCCTAACCCGTCCCCTAATCCTAACCCTTACGCTAACACTAACACGTACCTTAACACCTACGCTCACCCTAAACCGTTGTCATAACCTAACGTGTTCCCTAAACCGTCCCCATCCCCTAACACTAACCCTAACCCGAACTCTAACCCTAACCCTTACCCGAAGCCTTACCCTAACACATTCCCTAATCCTAACCCGTACGCTAACACTAACCCGTACCCTAATATGTACGCTCAACCTAAACCGTTGTGGTACCCTAACATGTCCCCTAAACCGTCCCCGTACCCGTCCACTAACCCTATCCCTAACCCTAAACCTTACCCGAAGCCTTACCCTAACCCGTCCCCTAAACCTAACCCGTGCGCTAAAACTAACCCATACCCTAACACGTACGCTCACCCTAAACCGTTGTCGTACCCTAACCTATCCTGTAAACCGTACCCGTCCCCTAACCCTAACCCTAACCCTAACCCTAACCCGTGCCCTAAACCTAACCCGTAAACTAACACTAACCAGTACCCTAACACGTACGCTTAACCTAAACCCTTGTCATACACTAACATGTCCCCTAAACTATCCCCGTCCTCTAACACTAACCCTAGCCCTAACCCTAACCCTAGCCCTTACCCTAAGCCTTACGCTAACCCGTCACCTAATCCTAATCCTTACGCGAACAGTAACCCGTACGCTAACACGTACGCTCACCCTAAACCGTTGTCGTACCCTAACCTGTCCCCTAAACCGTCCCCGTCCACTAACCCTAACCTTAACCGTAACACTAACCCTAACACTTACCCGAAGCCTTACCCTAACCCTTCACCTAATCCTAAACCGTACGCTAACACTAATCCGTAACCTAACACGTACGCTCAACCTAAACCGTTGTTGTACCCTAACCTGTCGCCTAAACCGTCCCCATCCCCTAACCCTAACCCTAACCCTAACCCTAACCCTAACCCTTACCCGAAGCCTATGGTTACCCGTCCCCTAATCCGAACCTGTACGCTAACACTAACCCGTACCCTAACACGTACGCTCACCCTAAACCGTTGTCGTACACTAACCTGTACCCTAAACCGTCCCCGTCCCCGTCCCCTAACCCTAACCCTAACGCTAAACCTTACCCGAAGCCTTAGCCTAACCCTTCCACTAATCCTAACCCGTACGCTAACACTAACACGTATCCTAACACTTACGCTCACCCTAAACCGTTGTCGTACCCTAAACTGTCCCCTACCGTCCCCGTCTCCTAACCCTAACCCTAATCCTAACCCTAACCCTAAACCTTACCCGAAGCTTTACCCTAACCCGTCCCCTAATCCTAATCCGTACGCTAACACTAACCAGTGCCCTAACACGTATGCTCACCCTAAACCGTTGTTGTACCCTAACCTGTCCCCTAAACAGTCCCCATTCCCTAACATTAACCCTAACCTTAACCCTAACCATAACCCTTATCCGAAGCCTTACACTAACCCGTCCCCTAATCCTAACCCGTACGCTTACACTAACCCATAACTTAACACGTACAATCACCCTAAAACGTTGTCGTACCCTAACCTGTCCCCTAAACCGTCCCCGTCCTCTAACCCTAACCCTCACCCTAACCCTAACCGTAACACTTACCCGAAGCCTTACCCTAACCCGTCCCCTAAACGTAACCCATACGCTAACACTAAACCGTATCCTAACACGTACGTTCACCCTAAACCATTGTCGTACCCTAACCTGTCCCCTAAACCGTCCCCGTCCCCAACTCCTAACCTTAACCTTAACCCTAACCCTTACCTGATGCCTTACCCTAACCCGTGCCCTAAACCTAACCCGTACACTAACACTAACCCTTACCCTAACACGTACGCTCACCCTAAACCATTGTCGTACACTAACCTGTACCCTAAACCGTCCCGTCCCCTAACCCTTACCCTATCCCTAACCCTAACCCTTACCCAAAGCCTTACCCTAACCAGTCTCCTAATCCTGACCCGTACCCTAACACTAACTCGTACCCTAACACGTATGCTCACCCTAAACCGTTGTCGTACCCTAACCTGTCCCCTAAACCGTCCCCGTCCCCTAACCCTAACCCTAACCCTAACCCTAACCCTAACCCTAACCCTTACCCGAAGCCTAACCCTAACCCGTCCCCTTATCCTAAACCGTACGCTAACACTAACTTGTACCCTAACACGTATGCTCACCCTAAACCGTTCTCGTACCCTAAACTGTCCCCTAAACCGTCCCCGTCTCCTAACCCTAACCCTAATCCTAACCCTAAACCTAACCCTTACCCGAAGGCTTACCCTAACCCATCCCCTAATCCTAACCCGTACGCGAACACTAACCCGTGCCCTAACAGGTATGCTCACCATAAACCGTTGTCGTACCCTAACCGGTCCCCTAAACAGTCCCCGTTCCCAAACCCTAACCCTAACACTAACCCTAACCATAACCCTTACCCGAAGCCTTACCCTAACCCGTCCCCTAATCCTAACCCTTACGCTTACACTAACCCGTACCCTAACACGTACGCTCATCCTAAACCGTTGTCGTACCCTAACCTGTCCCCTAAACCGTCCCCATCCTCTAACCCTAACCCTAACCCTAACCCTAACCCTAACCCTTACCCGAAGCCTTACCCTAACCCGTTCCCTAATCCTAACCGATACGCTAACAATAACCCATACCCTAACACGTACGTTCACCCTAAACCATTGTCCTACCCTAACCTGTCCCCTAAACCGTCCCCGTCCCCGTCTCTTAACTTTAACCTTAACACTAACCCTAACCCTAACCCTTACCCGAAGATTTACCCTAACCCGTCCCCTAATCCTAACCAGTACGATAACATTAACCCTTACCCTAACACGTACGCTCACCCTAAACCGTTGTCGTACACTAATCTGTCCCCTAAACTGACCCCGTCCCCTAACCCTAACTCTAACCCTAACCCTAACCCTAACCCTTAGCCGAAGCCTTACCCTAACGCGTCCCCTAATCCGAACCCGTACGCTAACACTAACCCATACCGTAACACGTACGCTCACCCTACACGGTTATCGTACCCTAACCGGTCCCCTAAACCGTCCCTATCCCCTAACCATAACCCTAACCCTAACCCTAACCCTTACCCGAAGCCTTACCCTAACCCGTCACCTAATCCTAACCCGTACGCTAACACTAAACCGTACCCTAACACGTACGCTCACCCTAAACCGTTGCCGTACTCTAACCTGTCCCCTAAACCGTCCCCGTCCCCTAACCCTAACCCTAACCCTTACCCGAAGCCTTACCCTAACACATTACCTAATCCTAAACCGTACGCCAACACTAACCCGTAACCTAAAACGTACGCTCACCCTAAACCGTTGTCGTACCCTAACATGTCCCTTAAACCGTCCCCATCACCTAACCCTAACCCTAACCCTAACCCTTACCCGAAGCCTTACCCTAACCCGTTCCCTAATCCAAACCCGTACGCTAAAACTAACCCATACCCTAACACGTACGCTCACCCTAAACCGTTGTCGTACCCTAACCTATCCTCTAAACCGTCCTCGTCCCCTAACCCTAACCCCAACCCTAACCCTAACCCTTACCCGCAGCCTTACACTACCACGTGCCGTAAACCTAACCAGTACACTAACACTAACCAGTACCCTAACACGTACGCTTAACCTAAACCCTTGTCGTACACTAACCTGTCCCCTAAACTGTCCCCGTCCTCTAACTCTAACCCTAACCCTAGCCCTAGCCCTTACCCTAAGCCTTACGCTAGCCCGTACCCTAATCCTAACCCGTACGCTAACAGTAACCCGTACCCTAACACGTACGCTCACCCTAAACCGTTGTCATAACCTAACCTGTCCCCTAAACCATTCCCGTCCCCTAACCCTAACCCTAACCCTAACCCTAACCCTAACACCAACCCTTACCCGAAGCCTTACACTAACCCGTCCCCTAATCCTAACCCGTACGCTAACACAAACCCGTAACCTAACACGTACGCTCACCCTAAACCATTGTCGTACCATAACCTGTTCCCTAAACCGTCCCTGTCCCCTAACCCTAACCCTAACCCTAACCCTAACTCTTACCCGAAGCCTTACCCTAATCCATCCCATAATCCTAACTCGTACGCTAACACTAACCCATACCCTAACACGTAGGCTCACCCTAAACCGTTGTCGTACACTAACCTGTCCCCTAAACCTTTCCCGTCCCCTAACCCTAAACCTAACCCTAAACCTAACCCTTACCCAAAGCCTTACCCTAACCCGTCCACTAATCCTAATGCGTACGCTAAAACTAACCCATACCCTAACACGTACGCTCACCTTAAACAGTTATCTTACCCTAACCTGTCCCGTAAACCATCCCCGTCCCCTAACCCTAACCCTAACCCTAACCATATCCCTAACCCTTACCCGAAGCCTTACCCTAACCCATCCCCTAATCCTACTCCGTACGTTAACACTAACCCCTACCCTAACACGTACGCTCACCCTAATCCGTTGTTGTACCCTAAACTGTCCCCTAAACCATCCCCGTCCCCTAACGCTAACCCTAACACTAACCCTAAATCTTATTCGAAGCCTTACCCTAACCCGTCCCCTAATCCTAAACCGTAAGCTAACAATAACCCGTACCCTAACACGTACGCTCACACTAAACCATTGTCGTACCCTAACCTGTCCCCTAAACCGTCCCCGTCCCTTAACCCTAACCCTAACCCTAACCCTTACCCGAAGCCTTACACTAACCTGTCCCCTAATCCTAACCCGTACACTAACACTAACCCGTACCCTAACACGTACACTCACCCTAAAGCATTGTCGTACCATAACCTGTTCCCTAAACCGTCCCCGTCACCTAACCCTAACCCTAACCCTAACTCTAACCCTAACCCTTACCCGAAGCCTTACCCTAACCCGTCCCCTAATCCTAACTCGTACGCTAACACTAACCCGTACCCTAACACGTACGCTCACACTAAACCTTTGTCTTACCCTAACCTGTCCCCTAAACCGTCCCCGTCCCCGTCCCCATCTCCTAACCCTAACCCTAACCCTACCCCTAAACCTTACCCGAAACCTTACCCTAACCTGTCCCCTACACCTAACCCGTACGCTAACACTAACCTGCACCCTAACACGTATGCTTAACCTAAAACGTTGTCGTACCTTAACATGTCCCATAATCCGTCCCCATCCCCTAACCCTAAGCCTGACCCTAACCCTAACCCTAACCCTTACCCGAAGCCTTACACTAACTCGTCCCCTAATCCTAACCCGTACGCTAACACTAACACGTACCCTAACACGTACGCTCACCCTAAACCGTTGTCGTATCCTAAACTGTCCCCTAAACCGTCCCCGTCCACTAACCCTAACCTTAACCGTAACACTAACCCTAACACTTACCCGAAGCCTTACCCTAACCCTCCACCTAATACTAAACCGTACGCTAACACTAATCCGTAACCTAACACGTACGCTCAACCTAAACCGTTGTTGTACCCTAACCTGTCGCCTAAACCGTCCCCATCCCCTAACCCTAACCCTAACCCTAACCCTAACCCTAACCCTAACCCTTACCCGAAGCCTATCGTTACCCGTCCCCTAATCCTAACCTGTACGCTAACACTAACCCGTACTCTAACACGTACGCTCACCCTAAACCGTTGTCGTACACTAACCTGTCCCCTAAACCGTCCCCATCCCCGTCCCCTAACCCTAACCCTAATGCTAACCCTTACCCGAAGCCTTAGCCTAACCCTTCCACTAATCCTAACCCGTACGCTAACACTAACACGTATCCTAACACTTACGCTCACCCTAAACCGTTGTCGTACCCTAAACTGTCCCCTACCGTCCCCGTCTCCTAACCCTAACCCTAATCCTAACCCTAACCCTAAACCTTACCCGAAGCTTTACCCTAACCCGTCCCCTAATCCTAATCCGTACGCTAACACTAACCAGTGCCCTAACACGTATGCACACCCTAAACCGTTGTTGTACCCTAACCTGTCCCCTAAACAGTCCCCATTCCCTAACATTGACCCTAACCTTAACCCTAACCATAACCCTTACCCGAAGCCTTACACTAACTCGTCCCCTAATCCTAACCCGTACGCTAACACTAACCCGTACCTTAACACGTACGCTCACCCTAAACTGTTGTCGTACCCTGAACGATCCTCTAAACCGTCCCCGTCCCCTAAACCTAACCCCAACCCTAACCCTAACCCTTACCTGATGCCTTACCCTAACCCGTGCCCTAAACCTAACCCGTACACTAACACTAACCCTTACCCTAACACGTACGCTCACCCTAAGCCATTGTCGTACACTAACCTGTACCCTAAACCGTCCCGTCCCCTAACCCTTAACCTATCCCTAAACATAACCCTTACCCAAAGCCTTACCCTAACCAGTCTCCTAATCCTGACCCGTACCCTAACACTAACTCGTACACTAACACGTACACTCACCCTAAACCGTTGTCGTACCCTAACCTGTCGCCTAAACCGTCCCCATCCCCTAACCCTAACCCTAACCCTAACCCTAACCCTAACACCAACCCTTACCCGAAGCCTTACACAAACCCGTCCCCTAATCCTAAACCGTACGCTAACACTAACCCGTAACCTAACACGTACGCTCACCCTAAATCGTTGTCGTACCATAACCTGTTCCCTAAACCGTCCCCGTCCCCTAACCCTAACCCTAACCCTAACCCTAACTCTTACCCGAAGCCTTACCCTAATCCATCCCCTAATCCTAACTCGTACGCTAACACTAACCCATACCCTAACACGTAGGCTCACCCTAAACCATTGTCGTACACTAACCTGTCCCCTAAACCATCCCCGTCCCCCAACCCTAACCCTAACCCTAAACCTAACCCTTACCCAAAGCCTTACCCTAACCAGTCCACTAATCCTAATGCGTACGCTAAAACTAACCCATACCCTAACACGTACGCTCACCTTAAACAGTTATCGTACCCTAACCTGTCCCGTAAACCATCCCCGTCCCCTAACACTAACCCTAACCCTAACCATATCCCTAACCCTTACCCGAAGCCTTACCCTAACCCGTCCCCTAATCCTACTCCGTACGTTAACACTAACCCCTACCCTAACACGTACGCTCACCCTAATCCGTTGTTGTACCCTAAACTGTCCCCTAAACCATCCCCGTCCCCTAACGCTAACCCTAACACTAACCCTAAAACTTATTCGAAGCCTTAACCTAACCCGTCCCCTAATCCTAAACCGTAAGCTAACAATAACCCGTACCCTAACACGTACGCTCACACTAAACAATTGTCGTACCCTAACCTGTCCCCTAAACCGTCCCCGTCCCTTAACCCTAACCCTAACCCTAACCCTTACCCGAAACCTTACACTAACCCGTCCCCTAATCCTAACCCGTACACTAACACTAACCCGTACCCTAACACGTACACTCACCCTAAAGCATTGTCGTACCATAACCTGTTCCCTAAACCGTCCCCGTCACCTAACCCTAACCCTAACCCTAACTCTAACCCTAACCCTTACCCGAAGACTTACCCTAACCCGTCCCCTAATCCTAACTCGTACGCTAACACTAACCCGTACCCTAACATGTACGCTCACACTAAACCTTTGTCTTGCCCTAACCTGTCCCCTAAACCGTCCCCGTCCCCGTCCCCATCTCCTAACCCTAACCCTAACCCTACCCCTAACCCTTACCCAAAGCCTTACCCTAACCCATCCCCTAATCCTAAACCGTACGCTAACACTAACCCGTACCTTAACACGTACGCTCACCCTAAACCGTTGTCGTAACCTAACGTGTCCCCTAAACCGTCCCCGTCCCCTAACACTAACACTAACCCTAACCCTAACCCTTACCCGAAGACTTACCCTAACACATTCCTTATTCCTAACCCTTACTGTAACACTAACCCGTACCCTAACACGTATGCTCACCCTAAACCGTTGTCATACCCTAAAATGTCCCCTAAACCGTCCCCGTCCCCTAACCCTAACCCTAACCCTAACCCTAACCCTAACCCTAAACCTTACCCGAAGCCTTACCCTAACCCGTCCCCTAATCCTAACCCGTACGCTAAAACTAACCCATACCCTAACATGTACGCTCACCCTCAACCGTTGTCGTAACCTAACCTATCTTCTAAACCGTCCCCGTCCCCTAACCCTAACCCCAAACCTAACCCTTACCCGCAGCCTTACCCTAACCCGTGCCCTAAACCTAAACCGTACACTAACACTAACAAGTACCCTAACACGTACGCTTAACCTAAACACTTGTCGTACACTAACCTGTCCCCTAAACTGTCCCCGTCCTCTAACGCTTACCCTAACCCTAACCCTAGCCCTTACCCTAAGCCTTACGCTAACCCATCCCCTAATCCTAACCCGTACTCTAACAGTAACCCGTACCCTAACACGTATGCTCACCCTAAACAGTTGTCAAAACCTAACCTGTCCCCTAAACCGTTCCCGTCCCCTAACCATAGCCCTAACCATAACCATAACCCTTACCCGAAGCCTTACACTAAACCGTCCCCTAATCCTAACCCGTACGCTAACACTAACCCATACCCTAACACGTACGCTCACCCGAAACCGTTGTCGTACCCTAACCTGTCCCCTAAACCGTCCCCATCCCCGAACACTAACCCTAACCGTAACCCTAAACCTAACCCTTACCCGAAGCCTTACCCTTACCCGTCCCCTAATCCTAACCCGTACGCTAACACTAACCCGTACCCTAACACATACACTCACCTTCAACCGTTGTCGTACCCTAACATGTCCCCTAAACCGTCCCCATCCCCTAACCCTAACCCTAACACTAAACCTAATCCTTACCCGAAACCTTACCCTAACCCGTCCCCTAATCCTAACGCGTACGCTAACACTAACCAGTACCCTAACACGTACGCTCACCCTAAACCGTTGTCGTACCCTAACCTGGCCCCTAAACCGTCTCCAAACCCTAAGCCTAACCCTAACCTTAACTCTAAACCTAACCCTTACCCGAAGCATTACACTAACCCGTCCCCTAATCCTAACCCGTACGCTAACACTAAACCGTACCCTAACACGTACGCTCACCCTAAACCTTTGTCTTACCCTAACCTGTCCCCTAAACCTTCCCCGTCCCCGTCCCCATCCCCTAACCTTAACCCTAACCCTACCCCTAACCCTTAACCAAAGCCTTACACTAACCCGTCACCTAATCCTAACCCGTACGCTAACACTAACCCGTACCTTAACACGTACGCTCACCCTAAACCGTTGTCGTAACCTAACGTGTCCCCTAAACCGTCCCCGTCCCCTAACACTAACCCTAACCCTAAACCTAACCCTAACCCTTACCCGAAGCCTTACCCTAACACATTACCTAATCCTAACCCGTACGCTAACACTAACCCGTACCCTAACACGTACGCTCACCCTAAACCGTTGTCGTACCCTAACATGTCCCCTAAACCGTCCCCGTCACCTAACCCTAACCCTAACCCTAACCCTTACCCGAAGCCTTACCCTAACCCGTTCCCTAATCCAAACCCGTACGCTAAAACTAACCCATACCCTAACACGTACGCTCACCCTAAACCGTTGTCGTACCCTAACCTATCCTCTAAACCGTCCTCGTCCCCTAACCCTAACCCCAACCCTAACCCTAACCCTTACCCGCAGCCTTACCGTAACACGTGCCCTAAACCTAACCCGTACACTAACACTAACCAGTACCCTAACACATACGCTTAACCTAAACCCTTGTCGTACACTAACCTGTCCCCTAAACTGTCCCTGTCCTCTAACTCTAACCCTAACCCTAACCCTAGCCCTTACCCTAAGCCTTACGCTAGCCCGTCCCCTAATCCTAAACCGTAGGCTAACAGTAACCCGTACCCTAACACGTACGCTCACCCTAAACCGTTGTCATACCCTAACCTGTCCCCTAAACCGTCCGCGTCCCCTAACCCTAACCCTAACCCTAACCCTAACACTAACCCTTACCCGAAGCCTTACACTAACCCGTCCCCTAATCCTAACCCGTACGCTAACTCTAACCCGTAACCTAACACGTACGCTCACCCTAAACCATTGTCGTACCATAACCTGTTCCCTAAACCGTCCCCGTCCCCTAACCCTAACCCTAACCCTAACCCTAACTCTTACCCGAAGCCTTACCCTAATCCATCCCCTAATCCTAACTCGTACGCTAACACTAACCCATACCCTAACACGTAGGCTCACCCTAAACCGTTGTCGTACACTAACCTGTCCCCTAAACCATCCCCGTCCCCTAACCCTAACCCTAAGCCTAAACCTAACCCTTACCAAAAGCCTTACCCTAACCCGTCCACTAATCCTAATGCGTACGCTAAAACTAACCCATACCTTAACACGTACGCTCACCTTAAACAGTTATCGTACCCTAACCTGTCCCGTAAACCATCCCCGTCCCCTAACCCTAACCCTAACCCTAACCCTATCCCTAACCCTTACCCGAAGCCTTACCCTAACCCGTCCCCTAATCCTACTCCGGACGTTAACACTAACCCCTACCCTAACATGTACGCTCACCCTAATCCGTTGTTGTACCCTAAACTCTCCCCTAAACCAACCCCGTCCCCTAACGCTAACCCTAACACTAACCCTAAAACTTATTCGAAGCCTTACCCTAACCCGTCCCCTAATCCTAACCCGTAAGCTAACAATATCCCGTACCCCAACACGTATGCTCACACTAAACCATTGTCGTACCCTAACCTGTCCCCTAAACCGTCCCCGTCCCTTAACCCTAACCCTAACTCTAACCCTTACCCGAAGCCTTACACTAACCCGGCCCCTAATCCTAACCCGTACACTAACACTAACCCGTACCCTAACACGTACACTCACCCTAAAGCATTGTCGTACCATAACCTGTTCCCTAAACCGTCCCCGTCACCTAACCCTAACCCTAACCCTAACCCTAACCCTAACCCTTAGCCGAAGCCTTACCCTAACCTATCCCCTAATCCTAACTCGTACGCTAAGACTAACCCGTACCCTAACACGTAGGCTCACCCTAAACGGTTGTCGTACACTAACCTGTCCCCTAAACCATCCCCGTCCCCTAACCCTAACACTAACCCTAACCCTAACCGTAACCCTTACACCAAGCCTTACCCTAACCCATCCACTAATCCTAATGCGTACGCTAAAACTAACACATACCCTAACACGTACGCTCACCTTAAACTGTTATCGAACCCTAACCTGTCCCCTAAACTGTCCCCGTCCCCTAACCCTAACCCTAACCCTAACCCAAACCCTAACCCTTACCCAAAGCCTTACCCTAACCTGTCCCCTAATCCTATTCCGTATGTTAACTCTAACCCATACCCTAACACGTACTCTCGACCTAAACCGTTGTTGTACCCTAAACTGTCCTTTAAACCGTCCCCGTCCCCTAACCCTAACCCTAACACTAATCCTAAACCTTACTCGAAGCCTTACCCTAACCCATCCCCTAATCCTAAACCATACGCTAACACTAAACCATACCCAAACACGTAGGCTCACCCTAAACCGTTGTCGTACACTAACCTGTCCCCTAAACCATACCCATCCCTTAACCCTAACCCTAAACTTAAGCTAACCCTTACCCAAAGCCTTACCCTAACCCGTCCCCTAATCCTAACACATACGCTAACACTAACCAGTACCCTAACAGGTACGATCACCCTAAACCGTTGTCGTACAGTAACCTGTCCCCTAAATCGTCCCCATCCCCTAATCCTAACCCTAACCCTAAGTCTAAACCTAACCCTTACCCGAAGCCTTACCCTAACCTGTCCCCTAATCCTAACTCGTACGCTAACACTAACCCGTACCCTAACACGTATGCTCACACTAAACTTTTGTCTTACCCTATCCTGTCCCCTAAACCGTCCCCGTCCCCGTCTCCATCTCCTAACCCAAACCCTAACCCTACCCCTAACCCTTACCCAAAGCCTTATCCAAACCCATCCCCTAATCCTAAACCGTACGCTAACACTAACCCGTACCTTAACACGTACGCTCACCCTAAACCGTTGTCGTAACCTAACGTGTCCCTTAAACCGTCCCCGTCACCTAACACTAACCCTAACCCTAACCCTAACCCTTACCCGAAGACTTACCCTAACACATTCCTTATTCCTAACCCTTACTGTAACACTAACCCGTACCCTAACAGGTACACTCACCTTAAAGCATTGTCGTACCATAACCTGTTCCCTAAACCGTCCCCGTCACCTAACCCTAACCCTAACCCTAACTCTAACCCTAACCCTTACCCGAAGCCTTACCCTAACCCGTCCCCTAATCCTAACTCGTACGCTAACACTAACCCGTACCCTAACACGTACGATCACACTAAACCTTTGTCTTACCCTAACCTGTCCCCTAAACCGTCCCCGTCCCCGTCCCCATCTCCTAACCCTAACCCTAACCCTACCCCTAAACCTTACCCGAAACCTTACCCTAACCTGTCCCCTAAACCTAACCCGTACGCTAACACTAACCTGCACCCTAACACGTATGCTTAACCTAAAACGTTGTCGTACCTTAACATGTCCCATAATCCGTCCCCATCCCCTAACCCTAAGCCTGACCCTAACCCTAACCCTAACCCTTACCCGAAGCCTTACCCTAACCCGTCCCCTAATCCTACTCCGGACGTTAACACTAACCCCTACCCTAACATGTACGCTCACCCTAATCCGTTGTTGTACCCTAAACTCTCCCCTAAACCAACCCCGTCCCCTAACGCTAACCCTAACACTAACCCTAAAACTTATTCGAAGCCTTACCCTAACCCGTCCCCTAATCCTAACCCGTAAGCTAACAATATCCCGTACCCCAACACGTATGCTCACACTAAACCATTGTCGTACCCTAACCTGTCCCCTAAACCGTCCCCGTCCCTTAACCCTAACCCTAACTCTAACCCTTACCCGAAGCCTTACACTAACCCGGCCCCTAATCCTAACCCGTACACTAACACTAACCCGTACCCTAACACGTACACTCACCCTAAAGCATTGTCGTACCATAACCTGTTCCCTAAACCGTCCCCGTCACCTAACCCTAACCCTAACCCTAACCCTAACCCTAACCCTTAGCCGAAGCCTTACCCTAACCTATCCCCTAATCCTAACTCGTACGCTAAGACTAACCCGTACCCTAGGCTCACCCTAAACGGTTGTCGTACACTAACCTGTCCCCTAAACCATCCCCGTCCCCTAACCCTAACACTAACCCTAACCCTAACCGTAACCCTTACACCAAGCCTTACCCTAACCCATCCACTAATCCTAATGCGTACGCTAAAACTAACACATACCCTAACACGTACGCTCACCTTAAACTGTTATCGAACCCTAACCTGTCCCCTAAACTGTCCCCGTCCCCTAACCCTAACCCTAACCCTAACCCAAACCCTAACCCTTACCCGAAGCCTTACCCTAACCTGTCCCCTAATCCTATTCCGTATGTTAACTCTAACCCATACCCTAACACGTACTCTCGACCTAAACCGTTGTTGTACCCTAAACTGTCCTTTAAACCGTCCCCGTCCCCTAACCCTAACCCTAACACTAATCCTAAACCTTACTCGAAGCCTTACCCTAACCCATCCCCTAATCCTAAACCATACGCTAACACTAAACCATACCCAAACACGTAGGCTCACCCTAAACCGTTGTCGTACACTAACCTGTCCCCTAAACCATACCCATCCCTTAACCCTAACCCTAAACTTAAGCTAACCCTTACCCAAAGCCTTACCCTAACCCGTCCCCTAATCCTAACACATACGCTAACACTAACCAGTACCCTAACAGGTACGATCACCCTAAACCGTTGTCGTACAGTAACCTGTCCCCTAAATCGTCCCCATCCCCTAATCCTAACCCTAACCCTAAGTCTAAACCTAACCCTTACCCGAAGCCTTACCCTAACCTGTCCCCTAATCCTAACTCGTACGCTAACACTAACCCGTACCCTAACACGTATGCTCACACTAAACTTTTGTCTTACCCTATCCTGTCCCCTAAACCGTCCCCGTCCCCGTCTCCATCTCCTAACCCAAACCCTAACCCTACCCCTAACCCTTACCCAAAGCCTTATCCAAACCCATCCCCTAATCCTAAACCGTACGCTAACACTAACCCGTACCTTAACACGTACGCTCACCCTAAACCGTTGTCGTAACCTAACGTGTCCCTTAAACCGTCCCCGTCACCTAACACTAACCCTAACCCTAACCCTTACCCGAAGACTTACCCTAACACATTCCTTATTCCTAACCCTTACTGTAACACTAACCCGTACCCTAACAGGTACACTCACCTTAAAGCATTGTCGTACCATAACCTGTTCCCTAAACCGTCCCCGTCACCTAACCCTAACCCTAACCCTAACTCTAACCCTAACCCTTACCCGAAGCCTTACCCTAACCCGTCCCCTAATCCTAACTCGTACGCTAACACTAACCCGTACCCTAACACGTACGATCACACTAAACCTTTGTCTTACCCTAACCTGTCCCCTAAACCGTCCCCGTCCCCGTCCCCATCTCCTAACCCTAACCCTAACCCTACCCCTAAACCTTACCCGAAACCTTACCCTAACCTGTCCCCTAAACCTAACCCGTACGCTAACACTAACCTGCACCCTAACACGTATGCTTAACCTAAAACGTTGTCGTACCTTAACATGTCCCATAATCCGTCCCCATCCCCTAACCCTAAGCCTGACCCTAACCCTAACCCTAACCCTTACCCGAAGCCTTACACTAACTCGTCCCCTAATCCTAACCCGTACGCTAACACTAACACGTACCCTAACACGTACGCTCACCCTAAACCGTTGTCGTACACTAACCTGACCCCTAAACCGTCCCCATCCCCGTCCCCTAACCCTAACCCTAACGCTAACCCTTACCCGAAGCCTTAGCCTAACCCTTCCACTAATCCTAACCCGTACGCTAACACTAACCCGTATCCTAACACTTACGCTCACCCTAAACCGTTGTCGTACCCTAAACTGTCCCCTACCGTCCCCGTCTCCTAACCCTAACCCTAATCCTAACCCTAACCCTAAACCTTACCCGAAGCTTTACCCTCACTCGTCCCCAATCCTAATCCCTACGCTAACACTAACCAGTGCCCTAACACGTATGCTCACCCTAAACCGTTGTTGTACCCTAACCTGTCCCCTAAACAGTCCCCATTCCCTAACATTAACCCTAACCTTAACCCTAACCATAACCCTTACCCGAAGCCTTACACTAACTCGTCCCCTAATCCTAACCCGTACGCTAACACTAACCCATACCTTAACACGTACGCTCACCCTAAACCGTTGTCGTACCCTGAACGATCCTCTAAACCGTCCCCGTCCCCTAAACCTAACCCCAACCCTAACCCTAACCCTTACCTGATGCCTTACCCTAACCCGTGCCCTAAACCTAACCCGTACACTAACACTAACCCTTACCCTAACACGTACGCTCACCCTAAACCATTGTCGTACACTAACCTGTACCCTAAACCGTCCCGTCCCCTAACCCTTAACCTATCCCTAAACCTAACCCTTACCCAAAGCCTTACCCTAACCAGTCTCCTAATCCTGACCCGTACCCTAACACTAACTCGTACACTAACACGTACACTCACCCTAAACCGTTGTCGTACCCTAACCTGTCGCCTAAACCGTCCCCATCCCCTAACCCTAACCCTAACCCTAACCCTAACCCTAACACCAACCCTTACCCGAAGCCTTACACTAACCCGTCACCTAATCCTAAACCGTACGCTAACACTAACCCGTAACCTAACACGTACGCTCACCCTAAACCGTTGTCGTACCATAACCTGTTCCCTAAACCGTCCCCGTCCCCTAACCCTAACCCTAACCCTAACCCTAACTCTTACCCGAAGCCTTACCCTAATCCATCCCCTAATCCTAACTCGTACGCTAACACTAACCCATACCCTAACACGTAGGCTCACCCTAAACCGTTGTCGTACACTAACCTGTCCCCTAAACCATCCCCGTCCCCCAACCCTAACCCTAACCCTAAACCTAACCCTTACCCAAAGCCTTACCCTAACCAGTCCACTAATCCTAATGCGTACGATAAAACTAACCCATACCCTAACACGTACGCTCACCTTAAACAGTTATCGTACCCTAACCTGTCCCGTAAACCATCCCCGTCCCCTAACACTAACCCTAACCCTAACCATATCCCTAACCCTTACCCGAAGCCTTACCCTAACCCGTCCCCTAATCCTACTCCGTACGTTAACACTAACCCCTACCCTAACACGTACGCTCACCCTAATCCGTTGTTGTACCCTAAACTGTCCCCTAAACCATCCCCGTCCCCTAACGCTAACCCTAACACTAACCCTAAACCTTATTCGAAGCCTTACCCTAACCCGTCCCCTAATACTAAACCGTAAGCTAACAATAACCCGTACCCTAACACGTACGCTCACACTAAACAATTGTCGTACCCTAACCTGTCCCCTAAACCGTCCCCGTCCCTTAACCCTAACCCTAACCCTAACCCTTACCCGAAACCTTACACTAACCCGTCCCCTAATCCTAAACCGTACACTAACACTAACCCGTACCCTAACACGTACACTCACCCTAAAGCATTGTCGTACCATAACCTGTTCCCTAAACCGTCCCCGTCACCTAACCCTAACCCTAACCCTAACTCTAACCCTAACCCTTACCCGAAGCCTTACCCTAACCCGTCCCCTAATCCTAACTCGTACGTTAACACTAACCCGTACCCTAACACGTACGCTCACACTAAACCTTTGTCTTACCCTAACCTGTCCCCTAAACCGTCCCCGTCCCCGTCCCCATCTCCTAACCCTAACCCTAACCCTACCCCTAAACCTTACCCAAAGCCTTACCCTAACCCATCCCCTAATCCTAAACCGTACGCTAACACTAACCCGTACCTTAACACGTACGCTCACCCTAAACCGTTGTCGTAACCTAACGTGTCCCCTAAACCGTCCCCGTCCCCTAACACTAACCCTAACCCTAACCCTAACCCTTACCCGAAGACTTACCCTAACACATTCCTTATTCCTAACCCTTACTGTAACACTAACCCGTACCCTAACACGTACGCTCACCCTAAACCGTTGTCATACCCTAAAATGTCCCCTAAACCGTCCCCGTCCCCTAACCCTAACCCTAACCCTAACCCTAACCCTAAACCTTACCCGAAGCCTTACCCTAACCCGTCCCCTAATCCTAACCCGTACGCTAAAACTAACCCATACCCTAACATGTACGCTCACCCTCAACCGTTGTCGTAACCTAACCTATCTTCTAAACCGTCCCCGTCCCCTAACCCTAACCCCAAACCTAACCCTTACCCGCAGCCTTACCCTAACCCGTGCCCTAAACCTAAACCGTACACTAACACTAACAAGTACCCTAACACGTACGCTTAACCTAAACCCTTGTCGTACACTAACCTGTCCCCTAAACTGTCCCCGTCCTCTAACGCTTAACCTAACCCTAACCCTAGCCCTTACCCTAAGCCTTACGCTAACCCATCCCCTAATCCTAACCCGTACTCTAACAGTAACCCGTACCCTAACACGTATGCTCACCCTAAACAGTTGTCAAAACCTAACCTGTCCCCTCAACCGTTCCCGTCCCCTAACCATAGCCCTAACCATAACCATAACCCTTACCCGAAGCCTTACACTAACCCGTCCCCTAATCCTAACCCGTACGCTAACACTAACCCATACCCTAACACGTACGCTCACCCGAAACCGATGTCGTACCCTAACCTGTCCCCTAAACCGTCCCCATCCCCGAACACTAACCCTAACCGTAACCCTAAACCTAACCCTTACCCGAAGCCTTACCCTTACCCGTCCCCTAATCCTAACCCGTACGCTAACACTAACCCGTACCCTAACACATACACTCACCCTCAACCGTTGTCGTACCCTAACATGTCCCCTAAACCGTCCCCATTCCCTAACCCTAACCCTAACACTAAACCTAATCCTTACCCGAAACCTTACCCTAACCCGTCCCCTAATCCTAACGCGTACGCTAACACTAACCAGTACCCTAACACGTACGCTCACCCTAAACCGTTGTCGTACCCTAACCTGGCCCCTAAACCGTCCCCAAACCCTAAGCCTAACCCTAACCTTAACTCTAAACCTAACCCTTACCCGAAGCATTACACTAACCCGTCCCCTAATCCTAACCCGTACGCTAACACTAACCCGTACCCTAACACGTACCCTCACCCTAAACCTTTGTCTTACCCTAACCTGTCCCCTAAACCTTCCCCGTCCCCGTCCCCATCCCCTAACCCTAACCCTAACCCTACCCCTAACCCTTAACCAAAGCCTTACACTAACCCGTCACCTAATCCTAACCCGTACGCTAACACTAACCCGTACCTTAACACGTACGCTCACCCTAAACCGTTGTCGTAACCTAACGTGTCCCCTAAACCGTCCCCGTCCCCTAACACTAACCCTAACCCTAAACCTAACCCTAACCCTTACCCGAAGCCTTACCCTAACACATTACCTAATCCTAACCCGTACGCTAACACTAACCCATACCCTAACACGTACGCTCACCCTAAACCGTTGTCGTACCCTAACCTATCCTCTAAACCGTCCTCGTCCCCTAACCCTAACCCCAACCCTAACCCTAACCCTTACCCGCAGCCTTACCCTACCACGTGCCGTAAACCTAACCAGTACACTAACACTAACCAGTACCCTAACACGTACGCTTAACCTAAACCCTTGTCGTACACTAACCTGTCCCCTAAACTGTCCCCGTCCTCTAACTCTAACCCTAACCCTAACCCTAGCCCTTACCCTAAGCCTTACGCTAGCCCGTACCCTAATCCTAACCCGTACGCTAACAGTAACCCGTACCCTAACACGTACGCTCACCCTAAACCGTTGTCATAACCTAACCTGTCCCCTAAACCATTCCCGTCCCCTAACCCTAACCCTAACCCTAACCCTAACCCTAACACCAACCCTTACCCGAAGCCTTACACTAACCCGTCCCCTAATCCTAACCCGTACGCTAACACAAACCCGTAACCTAACACGTACGCTCACCCTAAACCATTGTCGTACCATAACCTGTTCCCTAAACCGTCCCTGTCCCCTAACCCTAACCCTAACCCTAACCCTAACTCTTACCCGAAGCCTTACCCTAATCCATCCCATAATCCTAACTCGTACGCTAACACTAACCCATACCCTAACACGTAGGCTCACCCTAAACCGTTGTCGTACACTAACCTGTCCCCTAAACCTTCCCCGTCCCCTAACCCTAAACCTAACCCTAAACCTAACCCTTACCCAAAGCCTTACCCTAACCCGTCCACTAATCCTAATGCGTACGCTAAAACTAACCCATACCCTAACACGTACGCTCACCTTAAACAGTTATCGTACCCTAACCTGTCCCGTAAACCATCCCCGTCCCCTAACCCTAACCCTAACCCTAACCATATCCCTAACCCTTACCCGAAGCCTTACCCTAACCCGTCCCCTAATCCTACTCCGTACGTTAACACTAACCCCTACCCTAACACGTACGCTCACCCTAATCCATTGTTGTACCCTAAACTGTCCCCTAAACCATCCCCGTCCCCTAACGCTAACCCTAACACTAACCCTAAACCTTATTCGAAGCCTTACCCTAACCCGTCCCCTAATCCTAAACCGTAAGCTAACAATAACCCGTACCCTAACACGTACGCTCACACTAAACCATTGTCGTACCCTAACCTGTCCCCTAAACCGTCCCCGTCCCTTAACCCTAACCCTAACCCTAACCCTTACCCGAAGCCTTACACTAACCAGTCCCCTAATCCTAACCCGTACACTAACACTAACCCGTACCCTAACACGTACACTCACCCTAAAGCATTGTCGTACCATAACCTGTTCCCTAAACCGTCCCCGTCACCTAACCCTAACCCTAACCCTAACTCTAACCCTAACCCTTACCCGAAGCCTTACACTAACTCGTCCCCTAATCCTAACCCGTACGCTAACACTAACACGTACCCTAACACGTACGCTCACCCTAAACCGTTGTCGTATCCTAAACTGTCCCCTAAACCGTCCCCGTCCACTAACCCTAACCTTAACCGTAACACTAACCCTAACACTTACCCGAAGCCTTACCCTAACCCTTCACCTAATACTAAACCGTACGCTAACACTAATCCGTAACCTAACACGTACGCTCAAACTAAACCAATGTTGTACCCTAACCTGTCGCCTAAACCGTCCCCATCCCCTAACCCTAACCCTAACCCTAACCCTAACCCTAACCCTAACTCTTACCTGAAGCCTTACCCTAATCCATCCCCTAATCCTAACTCGTACGCTAACACTAACCCATACCCTAACACGTAGGCTCACCCTAAACCGTTGTCGTACACTAACCTGTCCCCTAAACCATCCCCGTCCCCTAACCCTAACCCTAACCCTAAACCTAAACCTTACCCAAAGCCTTACCCTAACTTGTCCACTAATCCTAATGCGTACGCTAAAACTAACCCATACCCTAACACGTACGCTCACCTTAAACAGTTATCGTACCCTAACCTGTCCCGTAAACCATCCCCGTCCCCTAACACTAACCCTAACCCTAACCATATCCCTAACGCTTACCCGAAGCCTTACCCTAACCCGTCCCCTAATCCTACTCCATACGTTAACACTAACCCCTACCCTAACACGTACGCTCACCCTAATCCGTTGTTGTACCCTAAACTGTCCCCTAAACCATCCCCGTCCCCTAACGCTAACCCTAACACTAACCCTAAACCTTATTCGAAGCCTTACCCTAACCCGTCCCCTAATCTTAAACCGTAAGCTAACAATAACCCATACCCTAACACGTATGCTCACCCTAAACAGTTTTCAAAACCTAACCTGTCCCCTAAACCGTTCCCGTCCCCTAACCATAGCCCTAACCATAACCATAACCCTTACCCGAAGCCTTACACTAACCCGTCCCCTAATCCTAACCCGTACGCTAACACTAACCCATACCCTAACACGTACGCTCACCCGAAACCGTTGTCGTACCCTAACCTGTCCCCTAAACCGTCCCCATCCCCGAACACTAACCCTAACCGTAACCCTAAACCTAACCCTTACCCGAAGCCTTACCCTTACCCGTCCCCTAATCCTAACCCGTACGCTAACACTAACCCGTACCCTAACACATACACTCACCCTCAACCGTTGTCGTACCCTAACATGTCCCCTAAACCGTCCCCATCCCCTAACCCTAACCCTAACACTAAACCTAATCCTTACCCGAAACCTTACCCTAACCCATCCCCTAATCCTAACGCGTACGCTAACACTAACCAGTACCCTAACACGTACGCTCACCCTAAACCGTTGTCATACCCTAACCTGGCCCCTAAACCATCCCCAAACCCTAAGCCTAACCCTAACCTTAACTCTAAACCTAACCCTTACCCGAAGCATTACACTAACCCGTCCCCTAATCCTAACCCGTACGCTAACACTAACCCGTACCCTAACACGTACGCTCACCCTAAACATTTATCTTACCCTAACCTGTCCCCTAAACCTTCCCCGTCCCCATCCCCATCCCCTAACCCTAACCCTAACCCTACCCCTAACCCTTAACCAAAGCCTTACACTAACCAGTCCCCTAATCCTAAACCGTACGCTAACACTAACCCGTACCTTAACACGTACGCTCACCCTAAACGGTTGTCGTAACCTAACGTGTCCCCTAAACCGTCCCCGTCCCCTAACACTAACCCTAACCCTAACCCTAACCCTTACCCGAAGCCTTACCCTAACACATTACCTAATCCTAACCCGTACGCTAACACTAACCCGTACCCTAACACGTACGCTCACCCTAAACCGTTGTCGTACCCTAACATGTCCCCTAAACCGTCCCCGTCACCTAACCCTAACCCTAACCCTAACCCTTACCCGAAGCCTTACCCTAACCCGTTCCCTAATCCAAACCCGTACGCTAAAACTAACCCATACCCTAACACGTACGCTCACCCTAAACCGTTGTCGTACCCTAACCTATCCTCTAAACCGTCCTCGTCCCCTAACCCTAACCCCAACCCTAACCCTAACCCTTACCCGCAGCCTTACCGTAACACGTGCCCTAAACCTAACCCGTACACTAACACTAACCAGTACCCTAACACATACGCTTAACCTAAACCCTTGTCGTACACTAACCTGTCCCCTAAACTGTCCCTGTCCTCTAACTCTAACCCTAACCCTAACCCTAGCCCTTACCCTAAGCCTTACGCTAGCCCGTCCCCTAATCCTAAACCTTAGGCTAACAGTAACCCGTACCCTAACACGTATGCTCACCCTAAACCGTTGTCATAACCTAACCTGTCCCCTAAACCGTTCCCGTCCCCTAACCCTAACCCTAACCCTAACCCTAACCATAAACCATACCCGAAGCCTTACCCTAACCCGTCCCCTAATCCTAATTTGTATGCTAACACTAAGCCGTACCCTAACACGTACGCTCACCCTAAACCGTTGTCATAACCTAACCTGTCCCCTAAACCATTCCCGTCCCCTAACCCTAACCCTAACCCTAACCCTAACCCTAACACCAACCCTTACCCGAAGCCTTACACTAACCCGTCCCCTAATCCTAACCCGTACGCTAACACAAACCCGTAACCTAACACGTACGCTCACCCTAAACCATTGTCGTACCATAACCTGTTCCCTAAACCGTCCCTGTCCCCTAACCCTAACCCTAACCCTAACCCTAACTCTTACCCGAAGCCTTACCCTAATCCATCCCATAATCCTAACTCGTACGCTAACACTAACCCATACCCTAACACGTAGGCTCACCCTAAACCGTTGTCGTACACTAACCTGTCCCCTAAACCTTCCCCGTCCCCTAACCCTAAACCTAACCCTAAACCTAACCCTTACCCAAAGCCTTACCCTAACCCGTCCACTAATCCTAATGCGTACGCTAAAACTAACCCATACCCTAACACGTACGCTCACCTTAAACAGTTATCGTACCCTAACCTGTCCCGTAAACCATCCCCGTCCCCTAACCCTAACCCTAACCCTAACCATATCCCTAACCCTTACCCGAAGCCTTACCCTAACCCGTCCCCTAATCCTACTCCGTACGTTAACACTAACCCCTACCCTAACACGTACGCTCACCCTAATCCGTTGTTGTACCCTAAACTGTCCCCTAAACCATCCCCGTCCCCTAACGCTAACCCTAACACTAACCCTAAACCTTATTCGAAGCCTTACCCTAACCCGTCCCCTAATCCTAAACCGTAAGCTAACAATAACCCGTACCCTAACACGTACGCTCACACTAAACCATTGTCGTACCCTAACCTGTCCCCTAAACCGTCCCCGTCCCTTAACCCTAACCCTAACCCTAACCCTTACCCGAAGCCTTACACTAACCAGTCCCCTAATCCTAACCCGTACACTAACACTAACCCGTACCCTAACACGTACACTCACCCTAAAGCATTGTCGTACCATAACCTGTTCCCTAAACCGTCCCCGTCACCTAACCCTAACCCTAACCCTAACTCTAACCCTAACCCTTACCCGAAGCCTTACACTAACTCGTCCCCTAATCCTAACCCGTACGCTAACACTAACACGTACCCTAACACGTACGCTCACCCTAAACCGTTGTCGTATCCTAAACTGTCCCCTAAACCGTCCCCGTCCACTAACCCTAACCTTAACCGTAACACTAACCCTAACACTTACCCGAAGCCTTACCCTAACCCTTCACCTAATACTAAACCGTACGCTAACACTAATCCGTAACCTAACACGTACGCTCAAACTAAACCGATGTTGTACCCTAACCTGTCGCCTAAACCGTCCCCATCCCCTAACCCTAACCCTAACCCTAACCCTAACCCTAACCCTAACCCTTACCCAAAGCCTATCGTTACCCGTCCCCTAATCCTAACCTGTACGCTAACACTAACCCGTACTCTAACACGTACGCTCACCCTAAACCGTTGTCGTACACTAACCTGTCCCCTAAACCGTCCCCGTCCCCGTCCCCTAACCCTAACCCTAACGCTAACCCTTACCCGAAGCCTTAGCCTAACCCTTCCACTAATCCTAACCCGTACGCTAACACTAACCCGTATCCTAACACTTACGCTCACCCTAAACCGTTGTCGTACCCTAAACTGTCCCCTACCGTCCCCGTCTCCTAACCCTAATCCTAACCCTAACCCTAAACCTTACCGAAGCTTTACCCTAACCCGTCCCCTAATCCTAATCCGAACGCTAACACTAACCAGTGCCCTAACACGTATGCTCACCCTAAACCGTTGTTGTACCCTAACCTGTCCCCTAAACAGTCCCCATTCCCTAACATTAACCCTAACCTTAACCCTAACCATAACCCTTACCCGAAGCCTTACACTAACTCGTCCCCTAATCCTAACCCGTACGCTAACACTAACCCGTACCTTAACACGTACGCTCACCCTAAACCATTGTCGTACCCTGAACGATCCTCTAAACCGTCCCCGTCCCCTAAACCTAACCCCAACCCTAACCCTAACCCTTACCTGATGCCTTACCCTAACCCGTGCCCTAAACCTAACCCGTACACTAACACTAACCCTTACCCTAACACGTACGCTCAACCTAAACCATTTTCGTACCCTAACCTGTCCCCAAAACCGTCCCCATTCTTTAACCCTAACCCTAACCCTAACCCTAACCCTTACCCGAAGCCGTACCCTAAGCCGTCCCCTAATCCTAACCCGTACGCTAACACTAAATCGTACCCTAGCATGTTCGCTCACCCTAAACCGCGGATGTACCCTAACCTGTCCTCTAAACCGTCCCTGTCCCCTAACCCTAACCTAAACCTAAGCCTAAACCTAACCCTTACCCGAAGCCTTACCCTAACCCGTCCCCTAATCCTAACCAGTACGCTAACACTAACCCGTACCCTAAGACATACGCTCACCCTAAAGCGTTGTCGTACCCTAACCTGTCCCCTAAATCGTCCCCGTCCCCTAACCCTAACGCTAACCATAAACCTAACCATAAACCTTACCCGAAGCCTTACACTAACCCGTCCCGTAATCCTAACCCGTACGCTAACACTAACCCATACCCTAACACGTACGCTCACCCTAAACTGTTGTCGTACCCGAACCTGTCCCCTAATCCGTCCCCGTCCCCTAACCCTAACCCTAAACCTAACCCTAACCCTAACCCTTACCCGAAGCCTTACCCTAACCCGTCCCCTAATCCTAAACCGTAGGCGAACACTAAACCGTACCCTAACACGTACGCTCGCCCTAAACCGTTGTTGTACACTAACCTGTCCTCTAAACCGTCCCCATCACCTAACACTAACCCTAACCCTAACTCTAACCCTAACCCTTACCCGAAGCCTTACCCTAAACCGTCCCCTAATCCTAAACCGTACGCTAACACTCACCCGTACCCTAACACATACGCTCACCATAAACCTTTGTCGTACCCAAACCTGTCCCCTAAACCGTCCCCGTCCACTAACCCTAACCCTAACCGTAACCCTAAACCTTACCCGAAGCCTTACCCGAACCCGTCCCCTAATCCTAACCCGAACGCTAACACTAACCCGTACCCTAACACGTACGCTCACCCTAAACCATTGTCGTACCTTAACCTGTCTCCTAAACCATCCCCATCCCCTAAACCTAACCCTAACCCTAACCCTTACCCAAAGCCTTACCCTAAGCCGTACCCTAATCCTAACACGTACGCTAACAGTAACCCGTACCCTAACACGTACGCTCACGCTAAACATTTGTCGTACCCTAGCCTGTCCCCTAAACCGTCCCCGTGCCCTAACACTAACCCTAACCCTAAACCTAACACTATCCCTAACCATAACACTTACCCGAAGCCTTACCCTAACCCGTCCAATAATCCTAACCCTTACGCTAACACTAACCGGTACCGTAAAACGTACGCTAACCCTAAACCGTTGTCGTAAACTAACCTGTCCCCTAAACCGTCCCCGTCCCCTAACACTAACCCTAAACGTAACCCTAACCCTAAACCTTACCCGAAGCCTTACCCTAACCCGTCCCCTAATCCTAAACCGTACGCTAAAAGTAACCCATACCGTAACACGTACGCTCACCCTAAACCGTTGTCGTACCATAACCTATCCCCTAAACCGTCCCCGTCCAATAAACCTAACCCTAATCCTAACCCTAACCATTTCCCGAAGCCTTATCCTAACCCGTCCCGTAATCCTAACCCGTACGCTAACATTAATCCATACCCTAACACGTACAATCACACTAAACCATTGTCGTACCCTAACCTGTCCCCTAAACCGTCCCCGTCCCCTAACCCTAACCCTAACCCTAAACCTAACCCTAACTCTTACCCGAAGCATTACACTAACCCGTCCCCTAATCCTAAACCGTACGCTAACACTAATATGTACCCTAACACGTACGCTCACCCTAAACCGTTGTCGTACCCTAACCTGTCCCCTAAAACGTCCCCGTCCACTAACCCTAACCTTAACCCTAACACTAAACCTAACATTTACCCGAAGCCTTAGCCTAACCCGTCACCTAATCCTAACCCGTACGCTAACACTAACCCTTACCCTAACACCTACGCTCACCCTAAATCATTGTCGTACCCTAACCTGTCGCCTAAACCGTCCCCGTCCCCTAACCCTAACCCTAACCCTAACCCTAACCCTAATCCTTACCCGAAGCCTTATACTAATCCGTCACCTAATCCTAATCTGTACGCTAACACTAACCCGTACCTTAACACGTACGCTCACCCTAAACCGTTGTCGTACCCTAACCTGTCCCCTAAACCGTCCACGCCCCCTAACCTAACCCTAACCCTAACCCTAACCCTAACCCTAACCCTTACCCGAAGCCTTACACTAACCCGTTCCCTAATCCTAACCCGTACGCTAATACTAACCCGTACCCTAACACGTACGCTCACCTTAAACTGTTATCGTACCCTAACCTGTCCCCTAAACCGTCCCCGTCCCCTAACCCTAACACTAACCCTAACCCTAACACTAACCCTAAACCTTACCCGAAGCCTTACCTTAACCCGTCCCCTAATCCTACTCCGTACGTTAACACTAACCCATACCCTAACACGTACGCTCACCCTAAACAGTTGTTGTACCCTAAACTCTCCCCTAAACCGTCCCCGTCCCCTAACCCTAACCCTAACACTAACCCTAAACCTTACCCGAAGCCTTACCATAACCCGTCACCTAATCCTAACCCGTATGCTAACAATAACCCGTACCCTAACACGTATGCTCACACTAAACCATTTTCGTACCCTAACCTGTCCCCTAAAACGTCCCCATCCCCTAAGCCTAACCCTAGCCCTAACTCTAACCCTAAACCTTACCCGAAGCCTTACCCTAACCCGTCCCCTAATCCTAACGCATACGCTAACATTAACCAGTACCCTAACACGTACGCTCACGCTAAACCGTTGTCGTACCCTAACCTGTCCCCTAAACCGTCCCCGTCCCCTTCCCCATCCCCTAACCCTAACCCTAACCCTACCCCTAACCCTTACCCAAAGCCTTACTCTAAACCGTCCCCTAATCCTAAACCGTACGCTAACACTAACCCGTACCTTAACACGTATGCTCACCCTAAACCGTTGTCGTAACCTAACGTGTCCCCTAAACCGTCCCCGCGCCCTAACACTAACCCTAACCCTAACCCTAACCCTTACCCGAAGCCTTACTCTAACCCGTCCCCTAATCCTAACCCGTACGCTAAAACTAACACATACCCTAACACGTACGCTCACCCTAAACCGTTGTCGTACCCTAACCTATCCTCTAAACCGTCCCCGTCCCCTAACCGTAACCCCAACCCTAACTCTATCCCTTACCCGCAGCCGTACCCTAATCCATGCCCTAAACCTAACCCGAACACTAACACTAACCAGTACCCTAACACGTACGCTTAACCTAAACCCTTGTCGTACACTAACCTGTCCCCTAAACTGTCCCCGTCCTCTAACCCTTACCCTAACCCTAACCTAACCCTAGCTCTTACCCTAAGCCTTACGCTAACCCATCCCCTAATCCTAACCCGTACGCTAACAGTAACCCGTACCCTAACATGTACGCTCTCCCTAAACCGTTGTCATACCCTCACCTGTCCCCTAAACCGTTCCCGTCACCTTACCCTAACCCTAACCCTAACCATAACCATAATTCTTACCCGAAGCCTTACCCTAACCCGTCCCCTAATCCTAACCTGTATGCTAACACTAACCCATACCCTAACACTTACGCTCACCCTAAACCATTGTTGTACCCTAACCTGCCCCCTAAACCGTCCGCGTCCCCTAACCCTTACCCTAACCCTAACCCTAACCCTAACCCTAACCCTTACCCGAAGCCTTACCCTAACCCGTCCCCTAATCCTAACACGTACGCTAACACTAACCCGTTCCCTAACATGTACGCTCACCCTAAATAGTTGTCGAACACTAACTGGTCCCCTAAACCATCCCCGGCCCCTAACCCTAACCCTAACCCTGACCCTAAGCCTAACCCTTACCGGAAGCCTTACCCTAACCCGTCCCCTAATCCTAACACGTACGCTAACACTAACCCGTACCCTAACACGTACGCTCAACCTAAACCGTTCTTGTACCCTAAACTATCCCCTAAACCGTCCCCGTCCCCGAACCCTAACCCTAACCGTAACCCTAAACCTAACCCTTACCCGAAGCCTTACACTAACCCGTCCCCTAATCCTAACCCGTACGCTAACACTAACCCGTAACCTAACACGTACGCTCACCCTCAACCGTTGTCGTACTCTAACCAGTCCCCTAAACCGTCCCCATCCCCTAACACTAACCCTAACACTAACCCTAATCCTTACCCGAAACCTTACTCTAACCTGTCCCCTAATCCTAACCCGTACGCTAACACTAACCCGCACCCTGACACGTACGCTTAACCTAAAACGTTGTCGTACCCTACCATGTCCCATAATCCGTCCCCATCCCCTAACCATAACCCTAAGCCTAACCCTAACCCTAACCCTTACCCGAAGCCTTACCCTAACCCATCCCATAATCCTAACCCGTACGCTAACACTAACCGGTACCCTAACACGTACGTTCACCCTAAACCATTGTCGTACCCTAACCTGTCCCCTAAACCATCCCCATCCCCTTCTCCTAACCTTAACCTTAACCCTAACCCTAACCCTAACCCTTAACCGAAGACTTACACTAACCCGTCCCCTAATCCTAACCTGTACGCTAACACTAACCCTTACCTTAACACGTACGCTCACCTTAAACCGTTTTCGTACACTAACCTGTCCCCTAAACCGTCCCCGTCCCCTAAACCTAACTCTAAACCTAACCCTAACCCTAACACTTACCGTAAGCCTTACCGTAACCCGTCCCCTAATCCTAACCCGTACACCAACACTAACCAGTACCCTAACACGTACTCTCACCCTAAACCTTTGTCGTATCCTAATCGTGTCCCTAAACCCTCCCCGTCCCCTAACCCTAACCCTATCCCTAACCCTAACCCTTACCCAAAGCCTTACCCTAACCCGTCCCCTAATCCTAACCCTTACGCTAACACTAACACGTACCTTAACACCTACGCTCACCCTAAACCGTTGTCATAACCTAACGTGTTCCCTAAACCGTCCCCATCCCCTAACACTAACCCTAACCCGAACTCTAACCCTAACCCTTACCCGAAGCCTTACCCTAACACATTCCCTAATCCTAACCCGTACGCTAACACTAACCCGTACCCTAATATGTACGCTCAACCTAAACCGTTGTGGTACCCTAACATGTCCCCTAAACCGTCCCCGTACCCGTCCACTAACCCTATCCCTAACCCTAAACCTTACCCGAAGCCTTACCCTAACCCGTCCCCTAAACCTAACCCGTGCGCTAAAACTAACCCATACCCTAACACGTACGCTCACCCTAAACCGTTGTCGTACCCTAACCTATCCTGTAAACCGTACCCGTCCCCTAACCCTAACCCTAACCCTAACCCTAACCCGTGCCCTAAACCTAACCCGTAAACTAACACTAACCAGTACCCTAACACGTACGCTTAACCTAAACCCTTGTCATACACTAACATGTCCCCTAAACTATCCCCGTCCTCTAACACTAACCCTAGCCCTAACCCTAACCCTAGCCCTTACCCTAAGCCTTACGCTAACCCGTCACCTAATCCTAATCCTTACGCGAACAGTAACCCGTACGCTAACACGTACGCTCACCCTAAACCGTTGTCGTACCCTAACCTGTCCCCTAAACCGTCCCCGTCCACTAACCCTAACCTTAACCGTAACACTAACCCTAACACTTACCCGAAGCCTTACCCTAACCCTTCACCTAATCCTAAACCGTACGCTAACACTAATCCGTAACCTAACACGTACGCTCAACCTAAACCGTTGTTGTACCCTAACCTGTCGCCTAAACCGTCCCCATCCCCTAACCCTAACCCTAACCCTAACCCTAACCCTAACCCTTACCCGAAGCCTATGGTTACCCGTCCCCTAATCCGAACCTGTACGCTAACACTAACCCGTACCCTAACACGTACGCTCACCCTAAACCGTTGTCGTACACTAACCTGTACCCTAAACCGTCCCCGTCCCCGTCCCCTAACCCTAACCCTAACGCTAAACCTTACCCGAAGCCTTAGCCTAACCCTTCCACTAATCCTAACCCGTACGCTAACACTAACACGTATCCTAACACTTACGCTCACCCTAAACCGTTGTCGTACCCTAAACTGTCCCCTACCGTCCCCGTCTCCTAACCCTAACCCTAATCCTAACCCTAACCCTAAACCTTACCCGAAGCTTTACCCTAACCCGTCCCCTAATCCTAATCCGTACGCTAACACTAACCAGTGCCCTAACACGTATGCTCACCCTAAACCGTTGTTGTACCCTAACCTGTCCCCTAAACAGTCCCCATTCCCTAACATTAACCCTAACCTTAACCCTAACCATAACCCTTATCCGAAGCCTTACACTAACCCGTCCCCTAATCCTAACCCGTACGCTTACACTAACCCATAACTTAACACGTACAATCACCCTAAAACGTTGTCGTACCCTAACCTGTCCCCTAAACCGTCCCCGTCCTCTAACCCTAACCCTCACCCTAACCCTAACCGTAACACTTACCCGAAGCCTTACCCTAACCCGTCCCCTAAACGTAACCCATACGCTAACACTAAACCGTATCCTAACACGTACGTTCACCCTAAACCATTGTCGTACCCTAACCTGTCCCCTAAACCGTCCCCGTCCCCAACTCCTAACCTTAACCTTAACCCTAACCCTTACCTGATGCCTTACCCTAACCCGTGCCCTAAACCTAACCCGTACACTAACACTAACCCTTACCCTAACACGTACGCTCACCCTAAACCATTGTCGTACACTAACCTGTACCCTAAACCGTCCCGTCCCCTAACCCTTACCCTATCCCTAACCCTAACCCTTACCCAAAGCCTTACCCTAACCAGTCTCCTAATCCTGACCCGTACCCTAACACTAACTCGTACCCTAACACGTATGCTCACCCTAAACCGTTGTCGTACCCTAACCTGTCCCCTAAACCGTCCCCGTCCCCTAACCCTAACCCTAACCCTAACCCTAACCCTAACCCTAACCCTTACCCGAAGCCTAACCCTAACCCGTCCCCTTATCCTAAACCGTACGCTAACACTAACTTGTACCCTAACACGTATGCTCACCCTAAACCGTTCTCGTACCCTAAACTGTCCCCTAAACCGTCCCCGTCTCCTAACCCTAACCCTAATCCTAACCCTAAACCTAACCCTTACCCGAAGGCTTACCCTAACCCATCCCCTAATCCTAACCCGTACGCGAACACTAACCCGTGCCCTAACAGGTATGCTCACCATAAACCGTTGTCGTACCCTAACCGGTCCCCTAAACAGTCCCCGTTCCCAAACCCTAACCCTAACACTAACCCTAACCATAACCCTTACCCGAAGCCTTACCCTAACCCGTCCCCTAATCCTAACCCTTACGCTTACACTAACCCGTACCCTAACACGTACGCTCATCCTAAACCGTTGTCGTACCCTAACCTGTCCCCTAAACCGTCCCCATCCTCTAACCCTAACCCTAACCCTAACCCTAACCCTAACCCTTACCCGAAGCCTTACCCTAACCCGTTCCCTAATCCTAACCGATACGCTAACAATAACCCATACCCTAACACGTACGTTCACCCTAAACCATTGTCCTACCCTAACCTGTCCCCTAAACCGTCCCCGTCCCCGTCTCTTAACTTTAACCTTAACACTAACCCTAACCCTAACCCTTACCCGAAGATTTACCCTAACCCGTCCCCTAATCCTAACCAGTACGATAACATTAACCCTTACCCTAACACGTACGCTCACCCTAAACCGTTGTCGTACACTAATCTGTCCCCTAAACTGACCCCGTCCCCTAACCCTAACTCTAACCCTAACCCTAACCCTAACCCTTAGCCGAAGCCTTACCCTAACGCGTCCCCTAATCCGAACCCGTACGCTAACACTAACCCATACCGTAACACGTACGCTCACCCTACACGGTTATCGTACCCTAACCGGTCCCCTAAACCGTCCCTATCCCCTAACCATAACCCTAACCCTAACCCTAACCCTTACCCGAAGCCTTACCCTAACCCGTCACCTAATCCTAACCCGTACGCTAACACTAAACCGTACCCTAACACGTACGCTCACCCTAAACCGTTGCCGTACTCTAACCTGTCCCCTAAACCGTCCCCGTCCCCTAACCCTAACCCTAACCCTTACCCGAAGCCTTACCCTAACACATTACCTAATCCTAAACCGTACGCCAACACTAACCCGTAACCTAAAACGTACGCTCACCCTAAACCGTTGTCGTACCCTAACATGTCCCTTAAACCGTCCCCATCACCTAACCCTAACCCTAACCCTAACCCTTACCCGAAGCCTTACCCTAACCCGTTCCCTAATCCAAACCCGTACGCTAAAACTAACCCATACCCTAACACGTACGCTCACCCTAAACCGTTGTCGTACCCTAACCTATCCTCTAAACCGTCCTCGTCCCCTAACCCTAACCCCAACCCTAACCCTAACCCTTACCCGCAGCCTTACACTACCACGTGCCGTAAACCTAACCAGTACACTAACACTAACCAGTACCCTAACACGTACGCTTAACCTAAACCCTTGTCGTACACTAACCTGTCCCCTAAACTGTCCCCGTCCTCTAACTCTAACCCTAACCCTAGCCCTAGCCCTTACCCTAAGCCTTACGCTAGCCCGTACCCTAATCCTAACCCGTACGCTAACAGTAACCCGTACCCTAACACGTACGCTCACCCTAAACCGTTGTCATAACCTAACCTGTCCCCTAAACCATTCCCGTCCCCTAACCCTAACCCTAACCCTAACCCTAACCCTAACACCAACCCTTACCCGAAGCCTTACACTAACCCGTCCCCTAATCCTAACCCGTACGCTAACACAAACCCGTAACCTAACACGTACGCTCACCCTAAACCATTGTCGTACCATAACCTGTTCCCTAAACCGTCCCTGTCCCCTAACCCTAACCCTAACCCTAACCCTAACTCTTACCCGAAGCCTTACCCTAATCCATCCCATAATCCTAACTCGTACGCTAACACTAACCCATACCCTAACACGTAGGCTCACCCTAAACCGTTGTCGTACACTAACCTGTCCCCTAAACCTTTCCCGTCCCCTAACCCTAAACCTAACCCTAAACCTAACCCTTACCCAAAGCCTTACCCTAACCCGTCCACTAATCCTAATGCGTACGCTAAAACTAACCCATACCCTAACACGTACGCTCACCTTAAACAGTTATCTTACCCTAACCTGTCCCGTAAACCATCCCCGTCCCCTAACCCTAACCCTAACCCTAACCATATCCCTAACCCTTACCCGAAGCCTTACCCTAACCCATCCCCTAATCCTACTCCGTACGTTAACACTAACCCCTACCCTAACACGTACGCTCACCCTAATCCGTTGTTGTACCCTAAACTGTCCCCTAAACCATCCCCGTCCCCTAACGCTAACCCTAACACTAACCCTAAATCTTATTCGAAGCCTTACCCTAACCCGTCCCCTAATCCTAAACCGTAAGCTAACAATAACCCGTACCCTAACACGTACGCTCACACTAAACCATTGTCGTACCCTAACCTGTCCCCTAAACCGTCCCCGTCCCTTAACCCTAACCCTAACCCTAACCCTTACCCGAAGCCTTACACTAACCTGTCCCCTAATCCTAACCCGTACACTAACACTAACCCGTACCCTAACACGTACACTCACCCTAAAGCATTGTCGTACCATAACCTGTTCCCTAAACCGTCCCCGTCACCTAACCCTAACCCTAACCCTAACTCTAACCCTAACCCTTACCCGAAGCCTTACCCTAACCCGTCCCCTAATCCTAACTCGTACGCTAACACTAACCCGTACCCTAACACGTACGCTCACACTAAACCTTTGTCTTACCCTAACCTGTCCCCTAAACCGTCCCCGTCCCCGTCCCCATCTCCTAACCCTAACCCTAACCCTACCCCTAAACCTTACCCGAAACCTTACCCTAACCTGTCCCCTACACCTAACCCGTACGCTAACACTAACCTGCACCCTAACACGTATGCTTAACCTAAAACGTTGTCGTACCTTAACATGTCCCATAATCCGTCCCCATCCCCTAACCCTAAGCCTGACCCTAACCCTAACCCTAACCCTTACCCGAAGCCTTACACTAACTCGTCCCCTAATCCTAACCCGTACGCTAACACTAACACGTACCCTAACACGTACGCTCACCCTAAACCGTTGTCGTATCCTAAACTGTCCCCTAAACCGTCCCCGTCCACTAACCCTAACCTTAACCGTAACACTAACCCTAACACTTACCCGAAGCCTTACCCTAACCCTCCACCTAATACTAAACCGTACGCTAACACTAATCCGTAACCTAACACGTACGCTCAACCTAAACCGTTGTTGTACCCTAACCTGTCGCCTAAACCGTCCCCATCCCCTAACCCTAACCCTAACCCTAACCCTAACCCTAACCCTAACCCTTACCCGAAGCCTATCGTTACCCGTCCCCTAATCCTAACCTGTACGCTAACACTAACCCGTACTCTAACACGTACGCTCACCCTAAACCGTTGTCGTACACTAACCTGTCCCCTAAACCGTCCCCATCCCCGTCCCCTAACCCTAACCCTAATGCTAACCCTTACCCGAAGCCTTAGCCTAACCCTTCCACTAATCCTAACCCGTACGCTAACACTAACACGTATCCTAACACTTACGCTCACCCTAAACCGTTGTCGTACCCTAAACTGTCCCCTACCGTCCCCGTCTCCTAACCCTAACCCTAATCCTAACCCTAACCCTAAACCTTACCCGAAGCTTTACCCTAACCCGTCCCCTAATCCTAATCCGTACGCTAACACTAACCAGTGCCCTAACACGTATGCACACCCTAAACCGTTGTTGTACCCTAACCTGTCCCCTAAACAGTCCCCATTCCCTAACATTGACCCTAACCTTAACCCTAACCATAACCCTTACCCGAAGCCTTACACTAACTCGTCCCCTAATCCTAACCCGTACGCTAACACTAACCCGTACCTTAACACGTACGCTCACCCTAAACTGTTGTCGTACCCTGAACGATCCTCTAAACCGTCCCCGTCCCCTAAACCTAACCCCAACCCTAACCCTAACCCTTACCTGATGCCTTACCCTAACCCGTGCCCTAAACCTAACCCGTACACTAACACTAACCCTTACCCTAACACGTACGCTCACCCTAAGCCATTGTCGTACACTAACCTGTACCCTAAACCGTCCCGTCCCCTAACCCTTAACCTATCCCTAAACATAACCCTTACCCAAAGCCTTACCCTAACCAGTCTCCTAATCCTGACCCGTACCCTAACACTAACTCGTACACTAACACGTACACTCACCCTAAACCGTTGTCGTACCCTAACCTGTCGCCTAAACCGTCCCCATCCCCTAACCCTAACCCTAACCCTAACCCTAACCCTAACACCAACCCTTACCCGAAGCCTTACACAAACCCGTCCCCTAATCCTAAACCGTACGCTAACACTAACCCGTAACCTAACACGTACGCTCACCCTAAATCGTTGTCGTACCATAACCTGTTCCCTAAACCGTCCCCGTCCCCTAACCCTAACCCTAACCCTAACCCTAACTCTTACCCGAAGCCTTACCCTAATCCATCCCCTAATCCTAACTCGTACGCTAACACTAACCCATACCCTAACACGTAGGCTCACCCTAAACCATTGTCGTACACTAACCTGTCCCCTAAACCATCCCCGTCCCCCAACCCTAACCCTAACCCTAAACCTAACCCTTACCCAAAGCCTTACCCTAACCAGTCCACTAATCCTAATGCGTACGCTAAAACTAACCCATACCCTAACACGTACGCTCACCTTAAACAGTTATCGTACCCTAACCTGTCCCGTAAACCATCCCCGTCCCCTAACACTAACCCTAACCCTAACCATATCCCTAACCCTTACCCGAAGCCTTACCCTAACCCGTCCCCTAATCCTACTCCGTACGTTAACACTAACCCCTACCCTAACACGTACGCTCACCCTAATCCGTTGTTGTACCCTAAACTGTCCCCTAAACCATCCCCGTCCCCTAACGCTAACCCTAACACTAACCCTAAAACTTATTCGAAGCCTTAACCTAACCCGTCCCCTAATCCTAAACCGTAAGCTAACAATAACCCGTACCCTAACACGTACGCTCACACTAAACAATTGTCGTACCCTAACCTGTCCCCTAAACCGTCCCCGTCCCTTAACCCTAACCCTAACCCTAACCCTTACCCGAAACCTTACACTAACCCGTCCCCTAATCCTAACCCGTACACTAACACTAACCCGTACCCTAACACGTACACTCACCCTAAAGCATTGTCGTACCATAACCTGTTCCCTAAACCGTCCCCGTCACCTAACCCTAACCCTAACCCTAACTCTAACCCTAACCCTTACCCGAAGACTTACCCTAACCCGTCCCCTAATCCTAACTCGTACGCTAACACTAACCCGTACCCTAACATGTACGCTCACACTAAACCTTTGTCTTGCCCTAACCTGTCCCCTAAACCGTCCCCGTCCCCGTCCCCATCTCCTAACCCTAACCCTAACCCTACCCCTAACCCTTACCCAAAGCCTTACCCTAACCCATCCCCTAATCCTAAACCGTACGCTAACACTAACCCGTACCTTAACACGTACGCTCACCCTAAACCGTTGTCGTAACCTAACGTGTCCCCTAAACCGTCCCCGTCCCCTAACACTAACACTAACCCTAACCCTAACCCTTACCCGAAGACTTACCCTAACACATTCCTTATTCCTAACCCTTACTGTAACACTAACCCGTACCCTAACACGTATGCTCACCCTAAACCGTTGTCATACCCTAAAATGTCCCCTAAACCGTCCCCGTCCCCTAACCCTAACCCTAACCCTAACCCTAACCCTAACCCTAAACCTTACCCGAAGCCTTACCCTAACCCGTCCCCTAATCCTAACCCGTACGCTAAAACTAACCCATACCCTAACATGTACGCTCACCCTCAACCGTTGTCGTAACCTAACCTATCTTCTAAACCGTCCCCGTCCCCTAACCCTAACCCCAAACCTAACCCTTACCCGCAGCCTTACCCTAACCCGTGCCCTAAACCTAAACCGTACACTAACACTAACAAGTACCCTAACACGTACGCTTAACCTAAACACTTGTCGTACACTAACCTGTCCCCTAAACTGTCCCCGTCCTCTAACGCTTACCCTAACCCTAACCCTAGCCCTTACCCTAAGCCTTACGCTAACCCATCCCCTAATCCTAACCCGTACTCTAACAGTAACCCGTACCCTAACACGTATGCTCACCCTAAACAGTTGTCAAAACCTAACCTGTCCCCTAAACCGTTCCCGTCCCCTAACCATAGCCCTAACCATAACCATAACCCTTACCCGAAGCCTTACACTAAACCGTCCCCTAATCCTAACCCGTACGCTAACACTAACCCATACCCTAACACGTACGCTCACCCGAAACCGTTGTCGTACCCTAACCTGTCCCCTAAACCGTCCCCATCCCCGAACACTAACCCTAACCGTAACCCTAAACCTAACCCTTACCCGAAGCCTTACCCTTACCCGTCCCCTAATCCTAACCCGTACGCTAACACTAACCCGTACCCTAACACATACACTCACCTTCAACCGTTGTCGTACCCTAACATGTCCCCTAAACCGTCCCCATCCCCTAACCCTAACCCTAACACTAAACCTAATCCTTACCCGAAACCTTACCCTAACCCGTCCCCTAATCCTAACGCGTACGCTAACACTAACCAGTACCCTAACACGTACGCTCACCCTAAACCGTTGTCGTACCCTAACCTGGCCCCTAAACCGTCTCCAAACCCTAAGCCTAACCCTAACCTTAACTCTAAACCTAACCCTTACCCGAAGCATTACACTAACCCGTCCCCTAATCCTAACCCGTACGCTAACACTAAACCGTACCCTAACACGTACGCTCACCCTAAACCTTTGTCTTACCCTAACCTGTCCCCTAAACCTTCCCCGTCCCCGTCCCCATCCCCTAACCTTAACCCTAACCCTACCCCTAACCCTTAACCAAAGCCTTACACTAACCCGTCACCTAATCCTAACCCGTACGCTAACACTAACCCGTACCTTAACACGTACGCTCACCCTAAACCGTTGTCGTAACCTAACGTGTCCCCTAAACCGTCCCCGTCCCCTAACACTAACCCTAACCCTAAACCTAACCCTAACCCTTACCCGAAGCCTTACCCTAACACATTACCTAATCCTAACCCGTACGCTAACACTAACCCGTACCCTAACACGTACGCTCACCCTAAACCGTTGTCGTACCCTAACATGTCCCCTAAACCGTCCCCGTCACCTAACCCTAACCCTAACCCTAACCCTTACCCGAAGCCTTACCCTAACCCGTTCCCTAATCCAAACCCGTACGCTAAAACTAACCCATACCCTAACACGTACGCTCACCCTAAACCGTTGTCGTACCCTAACCTATCCTCTAAACCGTCCTCGTCCCCTAACCCTAACCCCAACCCTAACCCTAACCCTTACCCGCAGCCTTACCGTAACACGTGCCCTAAACCTAACCCGTACACTAACACTAACCAGTACCCTAACACATACGCTTAACCTAAACCCTTGTCGTACACTAACCTGTCCCCTAAACTGTCCCTGTCCTCTAACTCTAACCCTAACCCTAACCCTAGCCCTTACCCTAAGCCTTACGCTAGCCCGTCCCCTAATCCTAAACCGTAGGCTAACAGTAACCCGTACCCTAACACGTACGCTCACCCTAAACCGTTGTCATACCCTAACCTGTCCCCTAAACCGTCCGCGTCCCCTAACCCTAACCCTAACCCTAACCCTAACACTAACCCTTACCCGAAGCCTTACACTAACCCGTCCCCTAATCCTAACCCGTACGCTAACTCTAACCCGTAACCTAACACGTACGCTCACCCTAAACCATTGTCGTACCATAACCTGTTCCCTAAACCGTCCCCGTCCCCTAACCCTAACCCTAACCCTAACCCTAACTCTTACCCGAAGCCTTACCCTAATCCATCCCCTAATCCTAACTCGTACGCTAACACTAACCCATACCCTAACACGTAGGCTCACCCTAAACCGTTGTCGTACACTAACCTGTCCCCTAAACCATCCCCGTCCCCTAACCCTAACCCTAAGCCTAAACCTAACCCTTACCAAAAGCCTTACCCTAACCCGTCCACTAATCCTAATGCGTACGCTAAAACTAACCCATACCTTAACACGTACGCTCACCTTAAACAGTTATCGTACCCTAACCTGTCCCGTAAACCATCCCCGTCCCCTAACCCTAACCCTAACCCTAACCCTATCCCTAACCCTTACCCGAAGCCTTACCCTAACCCGTCCCCTAATCCTACTCCGGACGTTAACACTAACCCCTACCCTAACATGTACGCTCACCCTAATCCGTTGTTGTACCCTAAACTCTCCCCTAAACCAACCCCGTCCCCTAACGCTAACCCTAACACTAACCCTAAAACTTATTCGAAGCCTTACCCTAACCCGTCCCCTAATCCTAACCCGTAAGCTAACAATATCCCGTACCCCAACACGTATGCTCACACTAAACCATTGTCGTACCCTAACCTGTCCCCTAAACCGTCCCCGTCCCTTAACCCTAACCCTAACTCTAACCCTTACCCGAAGCCTTACACTAACCCGGCCCCTAATCCTAACCCGTACACTAACACTAACCCGTACCCTAACACGTACACTCACCCTAAAGCATTGTCGTACCATAACCTGTTCCCTAAACCGTCCCCGTCACCTAACCCTAACCCTAACCCTAACCCTAACCCTAACCCTTAGCCGAAGCCTTACCCTAACCTATCCCCTAATCCTAACTCGTACGCTAAGACTAACCCGTACCCTAACACGTAGGCTCACCCTAAACGGTTGTCGTACACTAACCTGTCCCCTAAACCATCCCCGTCCCCTAACCCTAACACTAACCCTAACCCTAACCGTAACCCTTACACCAAGCCTTACCCTAACCCATCCACTAATCCTAATGCGTACGCTAAAACTAACACATACCCTAACACGTACGCTCACCTTAAACTGTTATCGAACCCTAACCTGTCCCCTAAACTGTCCCCGTCCCCTAACCCTAACCCTAACCCTAACCCAAACCCTAACCCTTACCCAAAGCCTTACCCTAACCTGTCCCCTAATCCTATTCCGTATGTTAACTCTAACCCATACCCTAACACGTACTCTCGACCTAAACCGTTGTTGTACCCTAAACTGTCCTTTAAACCGTCCCCGTCCCCTAACCCTAACCCTAACACTAATCCTAAACCTTACTCGAAGCCTTACCCTAACCCATCCCCTAATCCTAAACCATACGCTAACACTAAACCATACCCAAACACGTAGGCTCACCCTAAACCGTTGTCGTACACTAACCTGTCCCCTAAACCATACCCATCCCTTAACCCTAACCCTAAACTTAAGCTAACCCTTACCCAAAGCCTTACCCTAACCCGTCCCCTAATCCTAACACATACGCTAACACTAACCAGTACCCTAACAGGTACGATCACCCTAAACCGTTGTCGTACAGTAACCTGTCCCCTAAATCGTCCCCATCCCCTAATCCTAACCCTAACCCTAAGTCTAAACCTAACCCTTACCCGAAGCCTTACCCTAACCTGTCCCCTAATCCTAACTCGTACGCTAACACTAACCCGTACCCTAACACGTATGCTCACACTAAACTTTTGTCTTACCCTATCCTGTCCCCTAAACCGTCCCCGTCCCCGTCTCCATCTCCTAACCCAAACCCTAACCCTACCCCTAACCCTTACCCAAAGCCTTATCCAAACCCATCCCCTAATCCTAAACCGTACGCTAACACTAACCCGTACCTTAACACGTACGCTCACCCTAAACCGTTGTCGTAACCTAACGTGTCCCTTAAACCGTCCCCGTCACCTAACACTAACCCTAACCCTAACCCTAACCCTTACCCGAAGACTTACCCTAACACATTCCTTATTCCTAACCCTTACTGTAACACTAACCCGTACCCTAACAGGTACACTCACCTTAAAGCATTGTCGTACCATAACCTGTTCCCTAAACCGTCCCCGTCACCTAACCCTAACCCTAACCCTAACTCTAACCCTAACCCTTACCCGAAGCCTTACCCTAACCCGTCCCCTAATCCTAACTCGTACGCTAACACTAACCCGTACCCTAACACGTACGATCACACTAAACCTTTGTCTTACCCTAACCTGTCCCCTAAACCGTCCCCGTCCCCGTCCCCATCTCCTAACCCTAACCCTAACCCTACCCCTAAACCTTACCCGAAACCTTACCCTAACCTGTCCCCTAAACCTAACCCGTACGCTAACACTAACCTGCACCCTAACACGTATGCTTAACCTAAAACGTTGTCGTACCTTAACATGTCCCATAATCCGTCCCCATCCCCTAACCCTAAGCCTGACCCTAACCCTAACCCTAACCCTTACCCGAAGCCTTACCCTAACCCGTCCCCTAATCCTACTCCGGACGTTAACACTAACCCCTACCCTAACATGTACGCTCACCCTAATCCGTTGTTGTACCCTAAACTCTCCCCTAAACCAACCCCGTCCCCTAACGCTAACCCTAACACTAACCCTAAAACTTATTCGAAGCCTTACCCTAACCCGTCCCCTAATCCTAACCCGTAAGCTAACAATATCCCGTACCCCAACACGTATGCTCACACTAAACCATTGTCGTACCCTAACCTGTCCCCTAAACCGTCCCCGTCCCTTAACCCTAACCCTAACTCTAACCCTTACCCGAAGCCTTACACTAACCCGGCCCCTAATCCTAACCCGTACACTAACACTAACCCGTACCCTAACACGTACACTCACCCTAAAGCATTGTCGTACCATAACCTGTTCCCTAAACCGTCCCCGTCACCTAACCCTAACCCTAACCCTAACCCTAACCCTAACCCTTAGCCGAAGCCTTACCCTAACCTATCCCCTAATCCTAACTCGTACGCTAAGACTAACCCGTACCCTAGGCTCACCCTAAACGGTTGTCGTACACTAACCTGTCCCCTAAACCATCCCCGTCCCCTAACCCTAACACTAACCCTAACCCTAACCGTAACCCTTACACCAAGCCTTACCCTAACCCATCCACTAATCCTAATGCGTACGCTAAAACTAACACATACCCTAACACGTACGCTCACCTTAAACTGTTATCGAACCCTAACCTGTCCCCTAAACTGTCCCCGTCCCCTAACCCTAACCCTAACCCTAACCCAAACCCTAACCCTTACCCGAAGCCTTACCCTAACCTGTCCCCTAATCCTATTCCGTATGTTAACTCTAACCCATACCCTAACACGTACTCTCGACCTAAACCGTTGTTGTACCCTAAACTGTCCTTTAAACCGTCCCCGTCCCCTAACCCTAACCCTAACACTAATCCTAAACCTTACTCGAAGCCTTACCCTAACCCATCCCCTAATCCTAAACCATACGCTAACACTAAACCATACCCAAACACGTAGGCTCACCCTAAACCGTTGTCGTACACTAACCTGTCCCCTAAACCATACCCATCCCTTAACCCTAACCCTAAACTTAAGCTAACCCTTACCCAAAGCCTTACCCTAACCCGTCCCCTAATCCTAACACATACGCTAACACTAACCAGTACCCTAACAGGTACGATCACCCTAAACCGTTGTCGTACAGTAACCTGTCCCCTAAATCGTCCCCATCCCCTAATCCTAACCCTAACCCTAAGTCTAAACCTAACCCTTACCCGAAGCCTTACCCTAACCTGTCCCCTAATCCTAACTCGTACGCTAACACTAACCCGTACCCTAACACGTATGCTCACACTAAACTTTTGTCTTACCCTATCCTGTCCCCTAAACCGTCCCCGTCCCCGTCTCCATCTCCTAACCCAAACCCTAACCCTACCCCTAACCCTTACCCAAAGCCTTATCCAAACCCATCCCCTAATCCTAAACCGTACGCTAACACTAACCCGTACCTTAACACGTACGCTCACCCTAAACCGTTGTCGTAACCTAACGTGTCCCTTAAACCGTCCCCGTCACCTAACACTAACCCTAACCCTAACCCTTACCCGAAGACTTACCCTAACACATTCCTTATTCCTAACCCTTACTGTAACACTAACCCGTACCCTAACAGGTACACTCACCTTAAAGCATTGTCGTACCATAACCTGTTCCCTAAACCGTCCCCGTCACCTAACCCTAACCCTAACCCTAACTCTAACCCTAACCCTTACCCGAAGCCTTACCCTAACCCGTCCCCTAATCCTAACTCGTACGCTAACACTAACCCGTACCCTAACACGTACGATCACACTAAACCTTTGTCTTACCCTAACCTGTCCCCTAAACCGTCCCCGTCCCCGTCCCCATCTCCTAACCCTAACCCTAACCCTACCCCTAAACCTTACCCGAAACCTTACCCTAACCTGTCCCCTAAACCTAACCCGTACGCTAACACTAACCTGCACCCTAACACGTATGCTTAACCTAAAACGTTGTCGTACCTTAACATGTCCCATAATCCGTCCCCATCCCCTAACCCTAAGCCTGACCCTAACCCTAACCCTAACCCTTACCCGAAGCCTTACACTAACTCGTCCCCTAATCCTAACCCGTACGCTAACACTAACACGTACCCTAACACGTACGCTCACCCTAAACCGTTGTCGTACACTAACCTGACCCCTAAACCGTCCCCATCCCCGTCCCCTAACCCTAACCCTAACGCTAACCCTTACCCGAAGCCTTAGCCTAACCCTTCCACTAATCCTAACCCGTACGCTAACACTAACCCGTATCCTAACACTTACGCTCACCCTAAACCGTTGTCGTACCCTAAACTGTCCCCTACCGTCCCCGTCTCCTAACCCTAACCCTAATCCTAACCCTAACCCTAAACCTTACCCGAAGCTTTACCCTCACTCGTCCCCAATCCTAATCCCTACGCTAACACTAACCAGTGCCCTAACACGTATGCTCACCCTAAACCGTTGTTGTACCCTAACCTGTCCCCTAAACAGTCCCCATTCCCTAACATTAACCCTAACCTTAACCCTAACCATAACCCTTACCCGAAGCCTTACACTAACTCGTCCCCTAATCCTAACCCGTACGCTAACACTAACCCATACCTTAACACGTACGCTCACCCTAAACCGTTGTCGTACCCTGAACGATCCTCTAAACCGTCCCCGTCCCCTAAACCTAACCCCAACCCTAACCCTAACCCTTACCTGATGCCTTACCCTAACCCGTGCCCTAAACCTAACCCGTACACTAACACTAACCCTTACCCTAACACGTACGCTCACCCTAAACCATTGTCGTACACTAACCTGTACCCTAAACCGTCCCGTCCCCTAACCCTTAACCTATCCCTAAACCTAACCCTTACCCAAAGCCTTACCCTAACCAGTCTCCTAATCCTGACCCGTACCCTAACACTAACTCGTACACTAACACGTACACTCACCCTAAACCGTTGTCGTACCCTAACCTGTCGCCTAAACCGTCCCCATCCCCTAACCCTAACCCTAACCCTAACCCTAACCCTAACACCAACCCTTACCCGAAGCCTTACACTAACCCGTCACCTAATCCTAAACCGTACGCTAACACTAACCCGTAACCTAACACGTACGCTCACCCTAAACCGTTGTCGTACCATAACCTGTTCCCTAAACCGTCCCCGTCCCCTAACCCTAACCCTAACCCTAACCCTAACTCTTACCCGAAGCCTTACCCTAATCCATCCCCTAATCCTAACTCGTACGCTAACACTAACCCATACCCTAACACGTAGGCTCACCCTAAACCGTTGTCGTACACTAACCTGTCCCCTAAACCATCCCCGTCCCCCAACCCTAACCCTAACCCTAAACCTAACCCTTACCCAAAGCCTTACCCTAACCAGTCCACTAATCCTAATGCGTACGATAAAACTAACCCATACCCTAACACGTACGCTCACCTTAAACAGTTATCGTACCCTAACCTGTCCCGTAAACCATCCCCGTCCCCTAACACTAACCCTAACCCTAACCATATCCCTAACCCTTACCCGAAGCCTTACCCTAACCCGTCCCCTAATCCTACTCCGTACGTTAACACTAACCCCTACCCTAACACGTACGCTCACCCTAATCCGTTGTTGTACCCTAAACTGTCCCCTAAACCATCCCCGTCCCCTAACGCTAACCCTAACACTAACCCTAAACCTTATTCGAAGCCTTACCCTAACCCGTCCCCTAATACTAAACCGTAAGCTAACAATAACCCGTACCCTAACACGTACGCTCACACTAAACAATTGTCGTACCCTAACCTGTCCCCTAAACCGTCCCCGTCCCTTAACCCTAACCCTAACCCTAACCCTTACCCGAAACCTTACACTAACCCGTCCCCTAATCCTAAACCGTACACTAACACTAACCCGTACCCTAACACGTACACTCACCCTAAAGCATTGTCGTACCATAACCTGTTCCCTAAACCGTCCCCGTCACCTAACCCTAACCCTAACCCTAACTCTAACCCTAACCCTTACCCGAAGCCTTACCCTAACCCGTCCCCTAATCCTAACTCGTACGTTAACACTAACCCGTACCCTAACACGTACGCTCACACTAAACCTTTGTCTTACCCTAACCTGTCCCCTAAACCGTCCCCGTCCCCGTCCCCATCTCCTAACCCTAACCCTAACCCTACCCCTAAACCTTACCCAAAGCCTTACCCTAACCCATCCCCTAATCCTAAACCGTACGCTAACACTAACCCGTACCTTAACACGTACGCTCACCCTAAACCGTTGTCGTAACCTAACGTGTCCCCTAAACCGTCCCCGTCCCCTAACACTAACCCTAACCCTAACCCTAACCCTTACCCGAAGACTTACCCTAACACATTCCTTATTCCTAACCCTTACTGTAACACTAACCCGTACCCTAACACGTACGCTCACCCTAAACCGTTGTCATACCCTAAAATGTCCCCTAAACCGTCCCCGTCCCCTAACCCTAACCCTAACCCTAACCCTAACCCTAAACCTTACCCGAAGCCTTACCCTAACCCGTCCCCTAATCCTAACCCGTACGCTAAAACTAACCCATACCCTAACATGTACGCTCACCCTCAACCGTTGTCGTAACCTAACCTATCTTCTAAACCGTCCCCGTCCCCTAACCCTAACCCCAAACCTAACCCTTACCCGCAGCCTTACCCTAACCCGTGCCCTAAACCTAAACCGTACACTAACACTAACAAGTACCCTAACACGTACGCTTAACCTAAACCCTTGTCGTACACTAACCTGTCCCCTAAACTGTCCCCGTCCTCTAACGCTTAACCTAACCCTAACCCTAGCCCTTACCCTAAGCCTTACGCTAACCCATCCCCTAATCCTAACCCGTACTCTAACAGTAACCCGTACCCTAACACGTATGCTCACCCTAAACAGTTGTCAAAACCTAACCTGTCCCCTCAACCGTTCCCGTCCCCTAACCATAGCCCTAACCATAACCATAACCCTTACCCGAAGCCTTACACTAACCCGTCCCCTAATCCTAACCCGTACGCTAACACTAACCCATACCCTAACACGTACGCTCACCCGAAACCGATGTCGTACCCTAACCTGTCCCCTAAACCGTCCCCATCCCCGAACACTAACCCTAACCGTAACCCTAAACCTAACCCTTACCCGAAGCCTTACCCTTACCCGTCCCCTAATCCTAACCCGTACGCTAACACTAACCCGTACCCTAACACATACACTCACCCTCAACCGTTGTCGTACCCTAACATGTCCCCTAAACCGTCCCCATTCCCTAACCCTAACCCTAACACTAAACCTAATCCTTACCCGAAACCTTACCCTAACCCGTCCCCTAATCCTAACGCGTACGCTAACACTAACCAGTACCCTAACACGTACGCTCACCCTAAACCGTTGTCGTACCCTAACCTGGCCCCTAAACCGTCCCCAAACCCTAAGCCTAACCCTAACCTTAACTCTAAACCTAACCCTTACCCGAAGCATTACACTAACCCGTCCCCTAATCCTAACCCGTACGCTAACACTAACCCGTACCCTAACACGTACCCTCACCCTAAACCTTTGTCTTACCCTAACCTGTCCCCTAAACCTTCCCCGTCCCCGTCCCCATCCCCTAACCCTAACCCTAACCCTACCCCTAACCCTTAACCAAAGCCTTACACTAACCCGTCACCTAATCCTAACCCGTACGCTAACACTAACCCGTACCTTAACACGTACGCTCACCCTAAACCGTTGTCGTAACCTAACGTGTCCCCTAAACCGTCCCCGTCCCCTAACACTAACCCTAACCCTAAACCTAACCCTAACCCTTACCCGAAGCCTTACCCTAACACATTACCTAATCCTAACCCGTACGCTAACACTAACCCATACCCTAACACGTACGCTCACCCTAAACCGTTGTCGTACCCTAACCTATCCTCTAAACCGTCCTCGTCCCCTAACCCTAACCCCAACCCTAACCCTAACCCTTACCCGCAGCCTTACCCTACCACGTGCCGTAAACCTAACCAGTACACTAACACTAACCAGTACCCTAACACGTACGCTTAACCTAAACCCTTGTCGTACACTAACCTGTCCCCTAAACTGTCCCCGTCCTCTAACTCTAACCCTAACCCTAACCCTAGCCCTTACCCTAAGCCTTACGCTAGCCCGTACCCTAATCCTAACCCGTACGCTAACAGTAACCCGTACCCTAACACGTACGCTCACCCTAAACCGTTGTCATAACCTAACCTGTCCCCTAAACCATTCCCGTCCCCTAACCCTAACCCTAACCCTAACCCTAACCCTAACACCAACCCTTACCCGAAGCCTTACACTAACCCGTCCCCTAATCCTAACCCGTACGCTAACACAAACCCGTAACCTAACACGTACGCTCACCCTAAACCATTGTCGTACCATAACCTGTTCCCTAAACCGTCCCTGTCCCCTAACCCTAACCCTAACCCTAACCCTAACTCTTACCCGAAGCCTTACCCTAATCCATCCCATAATCCTAACTCGTACGCTAACACTAACCCATACCCTAACACGTAGGCTCACCCTAAACCGTTGTCGTACACTAACCTGTCCCCTAAACCTTCCCCGTCCCCTAACCCTAAACCTAACCCTAAACCTAACCCTTACCCAAAGCCTTACCCTAACCCGTCCACTAATCCTAATGCGTACGCTAAAACTAACCCATACCCTAACACGTACGCTCACCTTAAACAGTTATCGTACCCTAACCTGTCCCGTAAACCATCCCCGTCCCCTAACCCTAACCCTAACCCTAACCATATCCCTAACCCTTACCCGAAGCCTTACCCTAACCCGTCCCCTAATCCTACTCCGTACGTTAACACTAACCCCTACCCTAACACGTACGCTCACCCTAATCCATTGTTGTACCCTAAACTGTCCCCTAAACCATCCCCGTCCCCTAACGCTAACCCTAACACTAACCCTAAACCTTATTCGAAGCCTTACCCTAACCCGTCCCCTAATCCTAAACCGTAAGCTAACAATAACCCGTACCCTAACACGTACGCTCACACTAAACCATTGTCGTACCCTAACCTGTCCCCTAAACCGTCCCCGTCCCTTAACCCTAACCCTAACCCTAACCCTTACCCGAAGCCTTACACTAACCAGTCCCCTAATCCTAACCCGTACACTAACACTAACCCGTACCCTAACACGTACACTCACCCTAAAGCATTGTCGTACCATAACCTGTTCCCTAAACCGTCCCCGTCACCTAACCCTAACCCTAACCCTAACTCTAACCCTAACCCTTACCCGAAGCCTTACACTAACTCGTCCCCTAATCCTAACCCGTACGCTAACACTAACACGTACCCTAACACGTACGCTCACCCTAAACCGTTGTCGTATCCTAAACTGTCCCCTAAACCGTCCCCGTCCACTAACCCTAACCTTAACCGTAACACTAACCCTAACACTTACCCGAAGCCTTACCCTAACCCTTCACCTAATACTAAACCGTACGCTAACACTAATCCGTAACCTAACACGTACGCTCAAACTAAACCAATGTTGTACCCTAACCTGTCGCCTAAACCGTCCCCATCCCCTAACCCTAACCCTAACCCTAACCCTAACCCTAACCCTAACTCTTACCTGAAGCCTTACCCTAATCCATCCCCTAATCCTAACTCGTACGCTAACACTAACCCATACCCTAACACGTAGGCTCACCCTAAACCGTTGTCGTACACTAACCTGTCCCCTAAACCATCCCCGTCCCCTAACCCTAACCCTAACCCTAAACCTAAACCTTACCCAAAGCCTTACCCTAACTTGTCCACTAATCCTAATGCGTACGCTAAAACTAACCCATACCCTAACACGTACGCTCACCTTAAACAGTTATCGTACCCTAACCTGTCCCGTAAACCATCCCCGTCCCCTAACACTAACCCTAACCCTAACCATATCCCTAACGCTTACCCGAAGCCTTACCCTAACCCGTCCCCTAATCCTACTCCATACGTTAACACTAACCCCTACCCTAACACGTACGCTCACCCTAATCCGTTGTTGTACCCTAAACTGTCCCCTAAACCATCCCCGTCCCCTAACGCTAACCCTAACACTAACCCTAAACCTTATTCGAAGCCTTACCCTAACCCGTCCCCTAATCTTAAACCGTAAGCTAACAATAACCCATACCCTAACACGTATGCTCACCCTAAACAGTTTTCAAAACCTAACCTGTCCCCTAAACCGTTCCCGTCCCCTAACCATAGCCCTAACCATAACCATAACCCTTACCCGAAGCCTTACACTAACCCGTCCCCTAATCCTAACCCGTACGCTAACACTAACCCATACCCTAACACGTACGCTCACCCGAAACCGTTGTCGTACCCTAACCTGTCCCCTAAACCGTCCCCATCCCCGAACACTAACCCTAACCGTAACCCTAAACCTAACCCTTACCCGAAGCCTTACCCTTACCCGTCCCCTAATCCTAACCCGTACGCTAACACTAACCCGTACCCTAACACATACACTCACCCTCAACCGTTGTCGTACCCTAACATGTCCCCTAAACCGTCCCCATCCCCTAACCCTAACCCTAACACTAAACCTAATCCTTACCCGAAACCTTACCCTAACCCATCCCCTAATCCTAACGCGTACGCTAACACTAACCAGTACCCTAACACGTACGCTCACCCTAAACCGTTGTCATACCCTAACCTGGCCCCTAAACCATCCCCAAACCCTAAGCCTAACCCTAACCTTAACTCTAAACCTAACCCTTACCCGAAGCATTACACTAACCCGTCCCCTAATCCTAACCCGTACGCTAACACTAACCCGTACCCTAACACGTACGCTCACCCTAAACATTTATCTTACCCTAACCTGTCCCCTAAACCTTCCCCGTCCCCATCCCCATCCCCTAACCCTAACCCTAACCCTACCCCTAACCCTTAACCAAAGCCTTACACTAACCAGTCCCCTAATCCTAAACCGTACGCTAACACTAACCCGTACCTTAACACGTACGCTCACCCTAAACGGTTGTCGTAACCTAACGTGTCCCCTAAACCGTCCCCGTCCCCTAACACTAACCCTAACCCTAACCCTAACCCTTACCCGAAGCCTTACCCTAACACATTACCTAATCCTAACCCGTACGCTAACACTAACCCGTACCCTAACACGTACGCTCACCCTAAACCGTTGTCGTACCCTAACATGTCCCCTAAACCGTCCCCGTCACCTAACCCTAACCCTAACCCTAACCCTTACCCGAAGCCTTACCCTAACCCGTTCCCTAATCCAAACCCGTACGCTAAAACTAACCCATACCCTAACACGTACGCTCACCCTAAACCGTTGTCGTACCCTAACCTATCCTCTAAACCGTCCTCGTCCCCTAACCCTAACCCCAACCCTAACCCTAACCCTTACCCGCAGCCTTACCGTAACACGTGCCCTAAACCTAACCCGTACACTAACACTAACCAGTACCCTAACACATACGCTTAACCTAAACCCTTGTCGTACACTAACCTGTCCCCTAAACTGTCCCTGTCCTCTAACTCTAACCCTAACCCTAACCCTAGCCCTTACCCTAAGCCTTACGCTAGCCCGTCCCCTAATCCTAAACCTTAGGCTAACAGTAACCCGTACCCTAACACGTATGCTCACCCTAAACCGTTGTCATAACCTAACCTGTCCCCTAAACCGTTCCCGTCCCCTAACCCTAACCCTAACCCTAACCCTAACCATAAACCATACCCGAAGCCTTACCCTAACCCGTCCCCTAATCCTAATTTGTATGCTAACACTAAGCCGTACCCTAACACGTACGCTCACCCTAAACCGTTGTCATAACCTAACCTGTCCCCTAAACCATTCCCGTCCCCTAACCCTAACCCTAACCCTAACCCTAACCCTAACACCAACCCTTACCCGAAGCCTTACACTAACCCGTCCCCTAATCCTAACCCGTACGCTAACACAAACCCGTAACCTAACACGTACGCTCACCCTAAACCATTGTCGTACCATAACCTGTTCCCTAAACCGTCCCTGTCCCCTAACCCTAACCCTAACCCTAACCCTAACTCTTACCCGAAGCCTTACCCTAATCCATCCCATAATCCTAACTCGTACGCTAACACTAACCCATACCCTAACACGTAGGCTCACCCTAAACCGTTGTCGTACACTAACCTGTCCCCTAAACCTTCCCCGTCCCCTAACCCTAAACCTAACCCTAAACCTAACCCTTACCCAAAGCCTTACCCTAACCCGTCCACTAATCCTAATGCGTACGCTAAAACTAACCCATACCCTAACACGTACGCTCACCTTAAACAGTTATCGTACCCTAACCTGTCCCGTAAACCATCCCCGTCCCCTAACCCTAACCCTAACCCTAACCATATCCCTAACCCTTACCCGAAGCCTTACCCTAACCCGTCCCCTAATCCTACTCCGTACGTTAACACTAACCCCTACCCTAACACGTACGCTCACCCTAATCCGTTGTTGTACCCTAAACTGTCCCCTAAACCATCCCCGTCCCCTAACGCTAACCCTAACACTAACCCTAAACCTTATTCGAAGCCTTACCCTAACCCGTCCCCTAATCCTAAACCGTAAGCTAACAATAACCCGTACCCTAACACGTACGCTCACACTAAACCATTGTCGTACCCTAACCTGTCCCCTAAACCGTCCCCGTCCCTTAACCCTAACCCTAACCCTAACCCTTACCCGAAGCCTTACACTAACCAGTCCCCTAATCCTAACCCGTACACTAACACTAACCCGTACCCTAACACGTACACTCACCCTAAAGCATTGTCGTACCATAACCTGTTCCCTAAACCGTCCCCGTCACCTAACCCTAACCCTAACCCTAACTCTAACCCTAACCCTTACCCGAAGCCTTACACTAACTCGTCCCCTAATCCTAACCCGTACGCTAACACTAACACGTACCCTAACACGTACGCTCACCCTAAACCGTTGTCGTATCCTAAACTGTCCCCTAAACCGTCCCCGTCCACTAACCCTAACCTTAACCGTAACACTAACCCTAACACTTACCCGAAGCCTTACCCTAACCCTTCACCTAATACTAAACCGTACGCTAACACTAATCCGTAACCTAACACGTACGCTCAAACTAAACCGATGTTGTACCCTAACCTGTCGCCTAAACCGTCCCCATCCCCTAACCCTAACCCTAACCCTAACCCTAACCCTAACCCTAACCCTTACCCAAAGCCTATCGTTACCCGTCCCCTAATCCTAACCTGTACGCTAACACTAACCCGTACTCTAACACGTACGCTCACCCTAAACCGTTGTCGTACACTAACCTGTCCCCTAAACCGTCCCCGTCCCCGTCCCCTAACCCTAACCCTAACGCTAACCCTTACCCGAAGCCTTAGCCTAACCCTTCCACTAATCCTAACCCGTACGCTAACACTAACCCGTATCCTAACACTTACGCTCACCCTAAACCGTTGTCGTACCCTAAACTGTCCCCTACCGTCCCCGTCTCCTAACCCTAATCCTAACCCTAACCCTAAACCTTACCGAAGCTTTACCCTAACCCGTCCCCTAATCCTAATCCGAACGCTAACACTAACCAGTGCCCTAACACGTATGCTCACCCTAAACCGTTGTTGTACCCTAACCTGTCCCCTAAACAGTCCCCATTCCCTAACATTAACCCTAACCTTAACCCTAACCATAACCCTTACCCGAAGCCTTACACTAACTCGTCCCCTAATCCTAACCCGTACGCTAACACTAACCCGTACCTTAACACGTACGCTCACCCTAAACCATTGTCGTACCCTGAACGATCCTCTAAACCGTCCCCGTCCCCTAAACCTAACCCCAACCCTAACCCTAACCCTTACCTGATGCCTTACCCTAACCCGTGCCCTAAACCTAACCCGTACACTAACACTAACCCTTACCCTAACACGTACGCTCACCCTAAGCCATTGTCGTACACTAACCTGTACCCTAAACCGTCCCGTCCCCTAACCCTTAACCTATCCCTAAACCTAACCCTTACCCAAAGACTTACCCTAACCAGTCTCCTAATCCTGACCCGTACCCTAACACTAACTCGTACACTAACACGAACACTCACCCTAAACCGTTGTCGTACCCTAACCTGTCGCCTAAACCGTCCCCATCCCCTAACCCTAACCCTAACCCTAACCCTAACCCTAACACCAACCCTTACCCGAAGCCTTACACTAACCCGTCCCCTAATCCTAAACCGTACGCTAACACTAACCCATAACCTAACACGTACGCTCACCCTAAACCGTTGTCGTACCATAACCTGTTCCCTAAACCGTCCCCGTCCCCTAACCCTAACCCTAACCCTAACCCTAACTCTTACCCGAAGCCTTACCCTAATCCATCCCCTAATCCTAACTCGTACGCTAACACTAACCCATACCCTAACACGTAGGCTCACCCTAAACCGTTGTCGTACACTAACCTGTCCCCTAAACCATCCCCATCCCCTAACCCTAACCCTAACCCTAAACCTAACCCTTACCCAAAGCCTTACCCTAACTTGTCCACTAATCCTAATGCGTACGCTAAAACTAACCCATACCCTAACACGTACGCTCACCTTAAACAGTTATCGTACCCTAACCTGTCCCGTAAACCATCCCCGTCCCCTAACACTAACCCTAACCCTAACCATATCCCTAACGCTTACCCGAAGCCTTACCCTAACCCGTCCCCTAATCCTACTCCATACGTTAACACTAACCCCTACCCTAACACGTACGCTCACCCTAATCCGTTGTTGTACCCTAAACTGTCCCCTAAACCATCCCCGTCCCCTAACGCTAACCCTAACACTAACCCTAAACCTTATTCGAAGCCTTACCCTAACCCGTCCCCTAATCTTAAACCGTAAGCTAACAATAACCCATACCCTAACACGTATGCTCACCCTAAACAGTTTTCAAAACCTAACCTGTCCCCTAAACCGTTCCCGTCCCCTAACCATAGCCCTAACCATAACCATAACCCTTACCCGAAGCCTTACACTAACCCGTCCCCTAATCCTAACCCGTACGCTAACAATAACCCGTACCCTAACACGTACGCTCACACTAAACCATTGTCGTACCCTAACCTGTCCCCTAAACCGTCCCCGTCCCTTAACCCTAACCCTAACCCTAACCCTTACCCGAAGCCTTACACTAACCCGGCCCCTAATCCTAACCCGTACACTAACACTAACCCGTACCCTAACACGTACACTCACCCTAAAGCATTGTCGTACCATAACCTGTTCCCTAAACCGTCCCCGTCACCTAACCCTAACCCTAACCCTAACCCTAACCCTAACCCTTAGCCGAAGCCTTACCCTAACCTATCCCCTAATCCTAACTCGTACGCTAAGACTAACCCGTACCCTAACACGTAGGCTCACCCTAAACGGTTGTCGTACACTTACCTGTCCCCTAAACCATCCCTGTCCCCTAACCCTAACACTAACCCTAACCCTAACCCTAACCCTTACCCCAAGCCTTACCCTAACCCATCCACTAATCCTAATGCGTACGCTAAAACTAACACATACCCTAACACGTACGCTCACCTTAAACTGTTATCGAACCCTAACCTGTCCCCTAAACTATCCCCGTCCCCTAACCCTAACCCTAACCCTAACTCAAACCCTAACCCTTACCCGAAGCCTTACCCTAACCCGTCCCCTAATCCTATTCCGTATGTTAACTCTAACCCATACCCTAACACGTACGCTCGACCTAAACCGTTGTTGTACCCTAAACTGTCCTTTAAACCGTCCCCGTCCCCTAACCCTAACCCTAACACTAACCCTAAACCTTACTCGAAGCCTTACCCTAACCCATCCCCTAATCCTAACCCATACGCTAACACTAACCCATACCCAAACACGTAGGCTCACCCTAAACCATTGTCGTACACTAACCTGTCCCCTAAACCATACCCATCCCCTAACCCTAACCCTAAACTTAAGCTAACCCTTACCCAAAGCCTTACCCTAACCCGTTCCCTAATCCTAACACATACGCTAACACTAACCAGTACCCTAACAGGTACGATCACCCTAAACGGTTGTCGTACAGTAACCTGTCCCCTAAATCGTCCCCATCCCCTAACCCTAACCCTAACCCTAACTCTAAACCTAACCCTTACCCGAAGCCTTACCCTAACCCGTCCCCTAATCCTAACTCGTACGCTAACACTAACCCGTACCCTAACACGTACGCTCACACTAAACCTTTGTCTTACCCTAACCTGTCCCCTAAACCGTCCCCGTCCCCGTCCCCATCTCCTAACCCAAACCCTAACCCTACCCCTAACCCTTACCCAAAGCCTTACCCAAACCCATCCCCTAATCCTAAACCGTACGCTAACACTAACCCGTACCTTAACACGTACGCTCACCCTAAACCGTTGTCGTAACCTAACGTGTCCCTTAAACCGTCCCCGTCACCTAACACTAACCCTAACCCTAACCCTAACCCTTACCCGAAGACTTACACTAACACATTCCTTATTCCTAACCCTTACTGTAACACTAAACCGTACCCTAACACGTACACTCACCCTAAAGCATTGTCGTACCATAACCTGTTCCCTAAACCGTCCCCGTCACCTAACCCTAACCCTAACCCTAACTCTAACCCTAACCCTTACCCGAAGACTTACCCTAACCCGTCCCCTAATCCTAACTCGTACGCTAACACTAACCCGTACCCTAACACGTACGCTCACACTAAACCTTTGTCTTACCCTAACCTGTCCCCTAAACCGTCCCCGTCCCCGTCCCCATCTCCTAACCCTAACCCTAACCCTACCCATAAACCTTACCCGAAACCTTACCCTAACCTGTCCCCTAAACCTAACCCGTACGCTAACACTAACCTGCACCCTAACACGTATGCTTAACCTAAAACGTTGTCGTACCTTAACATGTCCCATAATAAGTCCCCATCCCCTAACCCTAAGCCTGACCCTAACCCTAACCCTAACCCTTACCCGAAGCCTTACACTAACTCGTCCCCTAATCCTAACCCGTACGCTAACACTAACACGTACCCTAACACGTACGCTCACCCTAAACCGTTGTCGTATCCTAAACTGTCCCCTAAACCGTCCCCGTCCACTAACCCTAACCTTAACCGTAACACTAACCCTAACACTTACCCGAAGACTTACCCTAACCCTTCACTTAATCCTAAACCGTACGCTAACACTAATCCGTAACCTAACACGTACGCTCAACCTAAACCGTTGTTGTACCCTAACCTGTCGCCTAAACCGTCCCCATCCCCTAACCCTAACCCTAACCCTAACCCTAACCCTAACCCTAACCCTTACCCGAAGCCTATCGTTACCCGTCCCCTAATCCTAACCTGTACGCTAACACTAACCCGTACTCTAACACGTACGCTCACCCTAAACCGTTGTCGTACACTAACCTGTCCCCTAAACCGTCCCCGTCCCCGTCCCCTAACCCTAACCCTAACGCTAACCCTTACCCGAAGCCTTAGCCTAACCCTTCCACTAATCCTAACCCGTACGCTAACACTAACCCGTATCCTAACACTTACGCTCACCCTAAACCGTTGTCGTACCCTAAACTGTCCCTTACCGTCCCCGTCTCCTAACACTAACCCTAATCCTAACCCTAACCCTAAACCTTACCCGAAGCTTTACCCGAACCCGTCCCCTAATCCTAATCCGTACGCTAACACTAACCAGTGCCCTAACACGTATGCTCACCCTAAACCGTTGTCGTAAGCTAACGTGTCCCCTAAACCGTCCCCGTCCCCTAACACTAACCCTAACCCTAACCCTAAACCTAACCCTTACCCGAAGCCTTACCCTAACACATTACCTAATCCTAACCCGTACGCTAACACTAACCCGTACCCTAACACGTACGCTCACCCTAAACCGTTGTCGTACCCTAACATGTCCCCTAAACCGTCCCCATCACGTAACCCTAACCCTAACCCTAACCCTTACCCGAAGCCTTACCCTA